>NC_081338.1:5476742-5629242 GCF_022539665.2 Daphnia carinata
CAATCGAGTACGATGCTGAAACACAGTCGCTAATTGAAGGTACTGTTTAGTTAACTTTACTTCCAATGCCAACTTTACGTTTTTATTTAACAGCTGCCAATAAAGCCCGTATTGCCTATGATGAAGCTGATCGTCGATTGAGAGATCTCGATCGAGAAATCCGTCAGTTGGAAGAATTCAACTCCAAAGATTACGGTCCCAATGAAGAGTACCAGCCGCTGAACGGCCAGTGTTACGAGTACAGTGACAGAGAGTATACTTACAAGCTGTGCCCGTTTGATAATGGCAGTCAACGACCCAAACATGGAGGCAGTGAGACTCGCCTAGGTTCTTGGGATTTTTGGGACGGTCCGGAGGGAAACAAGTTCGCATATAAATAATAGCACTAGCTGGTGCTAAAAATGTGACATATTTCTCTGCTTCATCATTTTCCTGTGAAAACAAACATTTTTGCATGAATTACAAACGATGAAAGTGTTCCCGAAGCATACCGTTTGAATCTCCCATTCTAACGATGCAATTTTCTCCTAAACTGCTTTGACAATCTCAAATATATCTTCGGCTTCGTGAGCTTCGCGTTCGTTTTGAATCAGTAACGATTGAAGTTCTCTTTCCATTTGCGAGGCGTCACTACTGATGGTGATCTTTTTCTGAAGTAAATTCAAATCAGCAGCGTGGCTCTGCAAATCTACCTTGCGACGGAAACTAATAAGCTCTAGCATGAAACATTAATATTACGAGTAACGTAAGACAAACCTGTTATTTCCGTAGCCATTTCTTTCACTCGCTTTTCCAACGAAGGTAGACTTTGCAATTCCTTGTTATTTTTCTCAATGCCCTTGGTAAGTTTTCCCATTTCTGCATTCACCTCCGTCATTTTGGCCCGCAAGACTCCCAGATTTAATCAACGACAGACTTTCATTATTGATCATTAGCGATTCTCATTTCAAACTACTATTTCGTACAATAAGATTTGTCTTGTATTTGCCTTTGAGGGAGTCCACGTGAAGCTGCTTTTAAACCTCCCAGTCCTTGCTGAGTTGTTGGTCGGTCAGCTGTTGCCGTATTCTGTTTAAGAATTCAGAAAAAAAGGTGAGTACACAAAAAATTGAAAATAAAAAGAAAAGACGTACATGACTGTAAGCTGTGACTGCTCTCATAGCATTGGTTCCTGAGGTAGCCGTGCCAGCACGAGATCCAGGGCGATTGACGGTAGAGATCCGTTGTGCAAATCCAGCAGAAACCAATCCACTTGATTTTTGCACTCCGTACTCGTTCGCCTACACGAAAAACATTTAATTAGTAAGGTTTAGTAAACATGCATTTAAAAATTTACTATTGGTGTTAATGGTCTTGATGACGAGTTGATTATTCAACCGTCTGCACCACTTTGACTGGTATTGGCTTCCTGCTGGTGTTGTAATAAAGATATCTTCCCTGAAAATCTTCTGTTTTCATTTTTTGTTGGTAACTTATTTATCTAATCTCATCGAACGTCGGACCGCTGTTCGGGATTTCATGACAGGATCTCGTTTTGGAAGACTTTTGGGTGGTGGACGAGATGCAGGAGCAAAACGTAATTCTTCTTTACTCAATAAAATGAAATCAATTAAGCACTGATGAGTACGACACAACAATTAACACATACCTGTTACTTCCACTTCTTCCGTCTTCTTTCTCCTTTTATTGCGAACCACTCGCTTTGTTTGAATCGTCTTTTGACTTGATTCATTGGATTCTCCATTCTCTTCTTCATCTTCACCTTCTTCAGTTGGTTGAGACGGGCCAGCCTGATTTAAGCTTGCTTCTGACGCATCTTCCCGGCCCCGTTTCATATTCGATGCCACTGTTTCAGCGGCTGCAGCAGCTTCCTCTGAAATGATGTCCAGTTCAGAAGTTCGAGAGAACAGCTAACGTCGGTGCCTCCTCCACCTCCACCTCATCATCCGGCACAGCTGACTCGGACACAATGATGGGATGGATAGATGTGCTTGCTATGTTAGTTAGTTCCATGCAACAACTCGAAATTTTTTCATTGAAGATTATCTTCTCAACAGGCAAATCTTTGTTGGTTAGTTCCATGCCACAACTGGAAATTTCTCCAACAGAGATCAATTTCTCAACAGGTAAAGGACCAGGAAGTTCTTCTTGCAACTGTTTTTCTTCAACTTGTACAACCTCTGGAACAAAGGGAGCACCAGATTCGCTATCATCTTCAAAACTGGGAATCTTCTCCCACTACAAGACTATGCTGATTAGAGTGCTGGGCATCCGTCACGACTTCCACGTCATCGTCTTCCTGTACTGAGGAGACGGCCGCAATTTCGGAAATGTCCAGTGGAGGTGAGGCAGCATCTTGTGGTTGTGGCAGACGGAAACGTAATTGCTTGGCTGATGCTGTTGATACCTCCATTTCCGTTTCTAATTCCGACGGATCCGCCTCGCTAGCAGGTCGTCCGGCAGTCTCAAGCGCAGAAAAGTTCATGAAACGTCGCATCTTATCTTTCAAAATGGATGAGGGTCGACTAGAAATGCTGCCATCTGCTTCACTAATCGATGGATGGCACGGCCTGGCTCGCCGGATGGGTGGAGTTTGCAAAACAGAAACAACTTCTGCATCCGTTTTCATTGCTGCAATAGCTTTAGGAAATAGGGAGAATCGTGGCCGTTTTCCTTGTCTCGATTGACTTTCATCCGCATCTTGTTCCGTGACGGACGTTATGTCCATTGAATCTGGAGCGCCTCTAGGCGAAGGAGAGCACAACGACATGCCTAAGGTTATGTTGCGCTGAGCTGGTTGTACAATGTTGCATAAAAATGGAGTCGTTTCCGGCTGATTTTCATCCCGATGCAGCACAGCCTCTGGATCGTCCAATTTGCGTTTCCTAGGCCTCAATGGCGTTTGAACTTCTTCGTGAAGCTTCTGTTCAATAAGCCAAGTGGCTCGCCATTGTTCAATCACTGTCTGGAAGAAATTGGATCCACTCGATTGGATTTTGGATGTGGCCGGCAATACAGAAACGGAAAGTGGCCGCGGGAATTTCGAACCACCAGCCGATGCCGCTGAAGTGGGTGGACGAGAATTGGCGATGGCAGCTAATTTTGCATGTGATGGGCGGCAGAGCACCAATCAATGTCTGCACCAGCATTTCACGACGGTTGAATCGTTCCCTGGAATTGGTGTCACGTGCCGGCCACATTTGATTCAAACGTTGACTGTAGGCAATGGCCTCTGGATATTTACAGCGTTGAATGTAAAAGAGGAGCAAAGCTTCTTGCAGGTCAATGTTTCGCCTTTGTTTCAAGAAGTTAGTCACGTGATCTTCCTCCTCTTCAGACAGTGGTAAAGTTCACAGAACGCTGACTTTGCGCATTTCTTGATATCCGTTGAGCAAATGCTGCATCAATTCGACGCTGCTGCGCTGATTGCGATTGCGTCTGATGTAACTCAGTGCGTCACTGATCAAACCATTGGCGATCAGGATCGTCAGATGGAGCTGGATGTCTTCCAACTCGGGACAGACAGGCCGTCGCAACGTAGCGCATTTCAACGTGTGTTTATGCTTGTCCTGGTAGAGAAACGCACGAAGGATAGCCCTCTGCTAGGCATTGGTAATGTCCATCGTGTGAACCAATGGATCAAGTAGCATTCCAAGAGCGTCGTCGAAATTTTGATGATCCAAATGCCTGAACGCCTGCGTCACTTTGATCATGCTGGGCTTAAGTGTGTAGGTGGATGGAAAGGTCACTAGATGTTGCAAAATGTTTCCGTAATGGGCGTGACGGCCATAGATCCACGTCAAATCCATAAAGACGTATTGAACTAGACGATGTTTCGAAACGTCGTCCACGTCCGGCCTTAAATATGCCGATAGCAAAACATACAGTGATGGAGGTGGATAAGTTTGAATGTCACGTTGGTTTGTTGTGCCTTTTTCTTCTGCCCATAACTCCGTGACGGACGCATAGACCAGTTGGTCAACCAAAAGAACTTCAGCTGCTTTGACAGAGGAACTGAGACTCTCAATTTCAGATTTCCTATTCCGGTAGAATTGTTCCAGCTGGCGGCGAGGATAGGGCAATGAACTGCAGCCTTCGTTGACGTTCGTTGAGTTTCGAGTGTTCGTTGAGCGTTGACAGTGCAGCTGTCGCTCCATTTCTTGGCACGAGTGATCGAAAAGGATGTTGCAAAGATTTTCACCCAGTGAAGTTGACTACTTGCTGCCATGCCCATCTCTCAACAAAGTTTAAATTGGCTCCTTCATCCTTGATGCAAGAAATCAGGAAAGACCTCGAATTTTTCTCTAGTCCAACATTCAACAAAGCCTCTGCCATTTGAGCCGCGTGAGGTGCAACGATCTCGATATGCGAAAGCCCGGCTTTCATTGCCTATTACAAACAAATCACGTCAATGACAATTCACAATAAATCAATTTTAAAATGTTACCTGAACGTAAAATCGGTGTGGATGATTCAGAACTTGAAATCCAGCTTGAGACAGTTTTTGAAGAATAAGCGACAGCATGCCCAAGAACATTTTACATTTGACGTCATCATAAAAGATACTCAACCCACAATCAAGGAACCAAAGTTAAGATTAAAGCCTAAAGTTGAATCTTTATGTTGATTTGTTGTACAACAGATTTTCAGATCAAGTACCTGTAGCGAAACCACTAAAATCCAATTCCAATGACTTGAGGCTGAACATTTGGAAAGCTCCTTGCGTATTACAGTCAACACATAGGGTCTGATTCTGTGGCATGTATTTAATCATTGTTGCCCTGACTTCTTCTTGTTGAACACTCAGAGGATTCATGCATTGACTCCAGATCAAATCAGCCAGCCCTGAAATAATTTAAAAATTCCATTGCACAAACAATAAAAGCTTAAAGGGATGTAGGTGTGTTTACCTGTGCATATAGTCATTTAGAGGTATGACCAAAACCACTGGAGGTTTGAAAAACACTAGTTACAATACGTACACAACATGTACAAAATTTAAATCAAGCTGATGTGTTCCTGCGCTAAATTTGAAATGCTGGTCGATAGCCAGTAGCATAACATGGCCTCCTTCTATGCCCAGTGCAAAAGAAAGCAGTCCAATTTCAAAAATTGCCAGTAACTTGCATTTGGAATTTCCTTCTAACAAGGAACCTATTATAGAAATATCAAAAGAAGAATTTTGAATTATACTTTTGAATTGTATCAAAGTAACCATAGCTTGAGAGACCCACTCCAAGAATTTAAAATCATAGATGTGACATAATTATGAGGAGCCCCAGCAATTTGAGGAGTTTTTAGTGTTTTTGATTTATCTTTCCCTTTTTGTTCCTTTTATTGTCGACTAAGAGTGCACATAACAACGTAGGTCTGTTTCCAGGTGCAAACGAAAAACACGATTAGGCTAAAGCGTGGAATTGGAGCACAGGACGGTATATCGTGGAAATGATAGCGGAAACAGTAATAACCACAAGGGTATATGTCCTATAGACGGCATGCATGTGAATTCAGAAGATTCCAAAAACTGAGATGGTTTTTCACGAAATAAAAATACTTTTTAGAGTTTTTTTTTCAGTTATTTGTGTTGAACATTACGGGAAAAATACTAATTCAATTAATTTCCTTCACACAATTCAAATTACTTTATCTTATTAACATTTTTTTTGGAAAAAACATCAGAGTTTGAGCAGTGATGGGTTCTGGCTTACGTCGAATGATATAAAGCGAGTTAGCGAGCGGTGTTTTTCAAGCAATCAAAGTAAAGCAAAATATTCAGAATGGCCCCTTCTTTCGTGAATAACTTCATGTTCGTGCAATCCTTTTTCCTCGAGCTTTCTAACCCAGTAGGGCTGATTTTCATGGTAATGGCATCCATCATTGTTGGTCAGTCCCTTTTCATTTACTACAGCTACGTCACAGGATCAACAGGATCTTCCAGCAGAGAAGAACAACCTGAACAGCTCACACCAGAAAACAAGAGCGACTTGTTACAGGAATGTAACATGACGCATCCTTTACCCCAGAATACTTCATCTAGTACTGTTTGCCAAGCAGAGAAACCAGAGGGAACTAGGCCTAAGTCTGCTGTATTTCAAAACACTGGCTTGACGAAATTTTACAAAAGTGAACTTAGGCGGACAAAAAGAAATCTGACTACAGTGAAATTGGCATTTAAAGAGGCAACAGAGACGCGTAACAAACTAGAAAGGGAGATGGAAGTGAGTAAGAAGCAACTTCGGTTAGCTAAGAAGAACAACATGAAGAAAATGAAAACACTACAAAAGTTGTTACGTCAAACGAAAAAAGAATTGATCAGCACGAAAAAAATTCTTCGAATCCAGACGGCACAATACTGTAGGGAGCAAGAGCCAGAGAACAGCGCACCGGTAAATGAAACTGATTCTGCTCAAAATATTTTACTAGACGATTCTGGCATAGCGGATGAATCTACTACCAGCGTAATGGAGCAAGTCCCGAGATCGAAACCATTCCCGTTTCTTGGGTACCGGAAGAAGATGTTAAGAATGCTCGGCGCCCCTCCCACAGACACCGATACAGTAAGCGATCCAGCGATCAATTCGACACCTGCAACGGTCGTCGAACAGTCGATGGTATCGCAATTCGTCGGGCGAATGGAAAAGACATTAGTCAAGAGCAGAAGTTTTTGACAGAAGAGAATACCAGCACGACCAAGTCCGTGCAGGTAACAATCAACGGGCATCAAGTGGATATGGTGATTGACCAAGGCTGTCATGAGTCAATCATCAGTCTGGACCAATGGCAAAAATTAGGCGAGCCGGAGTTAAAGCCTTTAACGGACAAATTGGTCAAGTGGAAGCGTACAGGGAAGGTCAAAGAGCACGTCAAATTGGAGGAGGTCGTTGGATGTTTCAGCGCCACTGTTGTATTACAAGGCAAACTGACTATACACACAATTTACGTGCTTACAGGAGATAAGACAATGCCTAATTATCTCGGTCGTGGACTCCTCTACAACCTCCGCTTACATCGTGAAAATGGGCATTTGATTAAAATTGCACGCACAATTGAAACGGAAACTCTTCCCCAAACGCCGACCACAAAATCGGATACCGAACCTGAAACTGCGCTAGACTTGAGGCTTGCTATGATCACTTACTTGACGAACGGATCGACATAGAAAAAAACACGAGAATAAAAAAAATCGCGAAAAGTATGAGCAACGCATATCTGAGGCCATATTGAACATAATGAAAACGCGTCAGACAAAAAAGGCCGAACGTGTCGACAATGTCGCCTCCGAGGAAAAATCTGAACCGAAAGTGATTGTACGCAACAATATCGACAAACTGAGGAAAACGGTTTCTAAGTTAGAATATATTAATGGAAAGGACCACAGGAGGTCCCACGAAGTTATACTTGAAGCAGAAGCCGAGCTAAACAATCAAAAAACAAAACTTGCTTCTGCGTCATCGGAATCAGAGCGCGCGGAATTGACCGAATATGTCCAGCGGAGAGAAAAAGCCCTGCAAATGATTGTCGAAAAGGAAAATATCTATTTTGAGGAAAAAATGGATTTAGTGAATTTCGCCAATGAAATGTTTTTTAACCAAATGGGAGAAAAAAAAGGGAACAAATTCTGCAGCCTCGAAACGATGTTTGAACGATGTTTGAACATCGTTCTTCTAAAACAAGTGAAAGCAGAGAAGACGAAGGTCTAACCACGAATCTTGCACAAATTCAATGTTTGGTTTGATTGCTTGACATTTCGGAAATCATTTGGATCTTAAAAATAAAAAGAACTTCATTGTTTCAAACCATAAGGCGATTTGCGTGGCAGCAGCAGTTATTTTTTGGCAACATTCATTGGGACGATCGTCCTCGGTCAAGTAAATGACGACGAGTGTCAAAAATGCCAACCACTGACCCCGAGTCCGCAAACCATTCCACGCATTCTAAGGAAGTCCCGAAAAAGATGGCTCAAAACAAAAAACAAAAAACAAAGGACTCAAAAAAATGTTTGGACATCGTTCTTCTAAAACCAAATGGAAGCAGAGGAGAAGAAGGTCTAACAATTAATATGTTTTGATGCTTAGATAATTCTGTGTGCTTTGGTTTTGTTTAAATTCGTAACGTTTGAAGGAAGGGGCGAAATTGATCCGATTCGATGTGGTGGCTGCAAATTGATGGCATTATGATCTACTGGACGGAAGTGAATGGCGACATACGACAATGAACATCTTTGACGCTTAGGAAACCTGTTTGCTGTCAAAGAAAGCAGTTTCCTAATCTCATTATGGTCATTGTCATTGGTATCGATTTTTCATTTCTGTTTGATTGTAACTTTGGCGACTGATGTGCATTGGCTACGGGACATCGGCATTTTGATACACTGAACGTTAATAGGTGAAGAGAGACGACAATGGCATAATCGGTTAAGAAATAAGTATGCTGTTAAAGCGGAAAAGTTTTTTAATCGTTATGGCCATTGTCACCTCTCTCCCACCCCCAATTTCATTCGGTTATCATGATGCCACCAAGTTTCAGCCAATGTATTTGGTTCCAGAAGGTTCTATCAGACTGAAGGAAGAATTGATGACAATGATCATTTTTGATACTTTGAATACCTGTCTACTGTGTAAGAGGACAGGCTTTCTTATTCAGAAATGATCCATTTTTCATTCCTTCACTTACGTTTCATTCTTGATTCTTAGATGCCGTCTATTTGTAGTTATTGAAAATAGGGGACCATCGTTGCAGACACTGTAAACTGGTCTTTTAAATTTCAATAGCTGCCATTTTGAATGACGTGAAATTTGTACCTTCATTTAGATGGGACGTGATTTGAACAAAGTCCACAGGTTTTCTAAGCTTACTTACATTTTCATAGTTATACCTCTCCAGCTTCTCTTTTCTTTCGATTTCTTTCACGAATTCTATGTTTGCTTACTACAGATTGCTTGTACTTTCGGAAATAACTTGGATCTTAAAAATAAAAATGTAAAAAAAAAAATGCTCCAACGAATTCTAGTGTTTTAATACTTAGACAAGAGCTTCTTCTTAGATGGTCCTACCACGAAGGGCTACCAGTTAAAACAATGTGGCTTATGAAACACGATTTCAATTAGTTTTTGGGAATAGCCTAAACAAAGAAAAACAATTGAATTACTTTTACAACATCTCATTGCATTGACCTGGTGATCGTACGAGACGTCACTTGCTCTAAGTTAAATAATTTAAAGTTTAACAGAAACCAAGAAAAATTCAATGATCGATCGCTAGAGCAGACGACAAACTGCATTGTGCTCTTGTTCCTCATCGTGGTGAAAATGAGAAAGAACTTTGGGGTTAAATGAACAAGTCTGACCTATGATTTTTTCGGTGGACTGCAGGCGTATCACACAAGAAAATTATAATTCAAAGGTCAGCACACGCAGGTCGTCAACATTAATCCCGACTGAACTCTTCTCACGCCCACCACTGCGTTGTGTTGGAAACAAGCCGGCAATTCTATCGCATCACGTCAACATGACTCTGCATTTTTTACAATCTTTTCCATTGCATCAAGGATAAAGTTTTTCATCGTTCCCTGTGTGCATCTAAGCCAGATAAGATCTAAAACTGTGTTTCACCATCAAGTCCGTTTAAACCTATCTACGACTGATTTTGTTGCCCTACTGCATTTCGCAATCTAAACAAACACACTATAAAATTGCAGTTGCGGCGGGTTTGTAATCCGAAACGCAAGGGGAGGATAGGATTATGCAAGGTTGGGTGTAGGTAAATATGAAGGCACCTGCTGTCACAAAGATTTTACGATTAAAATCGCGACCACCTCATGTACTAGTTAAATATGGGGTGAATTCGTTTTTGTATAAAAGGCCCACAAAATTGGTCGGGTAAAGCATTCTATTCGACGTCGATATCACGGAAGGTTCCAGCGAAATATAACTGCCCCATTTAACGTGTCAAGGTAGGTTGATTGAAACTAAAAATAGTATTTGGTAATTTTGTTTTAAAAAAGTGGTTACAGAAGATCATGTTTCTAGTTAACAGCGTAATAATCAAGGGGATGTTAGGGGAGGGTGGGCGTGGTTGGAACACAAAACTTATTTTTGTTCCGTACGATTACAAAAATCGTCCAAGTAAAGTAAAAAATATATAGATTTGTAGCCAGTTATGTCAGCTACATAACCGTATTTTTTTTGGGTGGGTTCGGCAAAGTTTAATGTGTACTATGAGTAAAAAACCGGAGGTACCCCTAGTTGTTTCAATTGCCAATTCTACTCGGCAATTGAAACAGGGCGTCTGGGCAGTTGAAACGTGGGTTTTCCCATAAGAGAGCTCCCGGTTTTACGAAAAAACTAAAATGACGATATCTCAGAATCTGGGATACGTATTTTGATGAATTTTTTACAGTAATATAGAGAATTTTAATCTTTATTTTTTAAGATGTTTTATAAGTTTCTATAGTAAATAAATATTATTTAATTAATTTTAGTAGTTTTCTGAATTAGGTTCTGAACACCGTTAGTAATCCAAAGAACGGTTAATAGTATGGAGATCAAATTTTTATAATCGAATATTGCATGTCCGGCCTTACATCATAATTGTTGTTAATGTCCTTAATTTAATTTTTAAAATTTAATTTCTTTCGTCAACGTTGTAAATAAAAGCACAAAACATTGTGGCAGACGATAAATGCCAGCCACCCAGCAGACGAAATAAAACACAAAATAAACAATAATTGAAAAAAGAGCTCTGCTAATACGCTGCGTAGGGAACACCGTTGCCAGACTACAGTAAAGGAGACGCGCATACGGAAGGGTCGCAATTGGAACAAGGTGTTCCAATTGCTCCGACCATGGGTCTTCTCGGAGTTTTAATTTTTATAGGTGATAAAGTTAAGCTAGAAAAAAATTAATGTGATCAACTTATAGCTTAATGAATGACGAATGATTGGAGACCTTTTTTAATGATTTTCTCCATCGTTTTCAGTGTGAAAACGAAAAAATTGTCTGCAAAAAAACAACAAATGGACAGCCAAAAAACAATTTTCTGGGATAATTCGAAAACTTTTAAATTCTAAAGCCTCCAATTTTTTCTAAAAATGTAGAACCCTAATTCCCGTTAGTTCAAATTTTTTAAACCAAATCTCTTACGTACTTTAAGTGGTAGAATTTTTGTTTCAATTGCCGCGTGTTCCAATTGCGCCCACCCTCCTCTACTTAGACTTAGAGTTAGCAAAAATAATTTGTTTGAAATGGTAACAAAACGTTTGAATCGCGAATCCTAGACTTACTTGCTTAGATATTCTATTCCTCTTTATATTGCAGCATTTCGTTAGATCATGCCCAACCCAAATAACGAATCAAAGGCCAAAGAGACGACACCGGCAGGCAGCCCACCAACCGGGCAAACTAACGTGCAATGCGGCAACGCGCAAATAAAACCTGACGCTTCAAATCAGGACAACAAGAAAAAGAATGTAAGCACTTCCTGTTGCTGTGCGCATAATGGATAATGCTATGGTCACCTTGACATTGGGTTTCTCTATGCGCGAATTTCCCTCTTTCATCTCGCTGTTGTAAGACTTTGAGATATATCGACCAACTCAATAATATACTTACTGTTGATCGTTGAAGTTTGCAAAGCATTCTGTTTTACCAATGCCAATGTCGCCTCAGTTACTATCAGTTTTGAGTGATACGACGTCAACGTGGACATGTTTAGTGCTCATAGCAAGATAAATGTTGTCGAGACGATTTATAATCTAAAGGCCATTTTCACCAGAAAATGAGAGGGAAAAGTAAGATAAATCTATGTCTTACGTCCTTTAAATTATCTTACCTGGTAACTGCTTTGCGTTGATTCCCGGGCTCAACTTCTCGTTTTCTGAGCTGCATCTCCACAATGCGCACTACGGTGTAACCCATCAGTATCCGATATGCCTTCGCTGACTCTATTAGACGTCTCTTCTTGGCTAGGTCTTTATGCATTGAATTCCCTGCCGCCCCTCTTTTTTTTTCTATTATAGTTACGTAAACATCTTCGACGACTTTACCACCTATTAATTAGTATACTTTGATTTGGAAACTAGCGAAGCTAATTCCCAAATTCGTCGAAATTTGACACCGTATTTTGGTTTCAATCAACTTAACGTCTTTCTTAAATATTAAAACAAAAGAATTAAATTTTTTTTCACCTTTTTATTTTCAAAGTTCCAAATTATTTTCCACATTACATGTAATCTGTAGTAACGAAACGTAGGGGAGGTAGGGCGTGGTTGGAACACAAAACTTATTTTTGTTCCGTACGATTACAAAAATCGTCCAAGTAAACTAAAAAATATATAGATTTGTAGCTAATTATCTCAGCTACATAACCGTATTTTTTTTGGGTGGGTTCGGCAAAGATTAACATCTGCTATGCGTAAAAAACTGGAGGTACCCCAAGTTGTTTCAATTGCCAATTCTACTCGGCAATTGAAACAGGGCGTCTGGGCAATTGAAACGTGGGTTTTCCCATAAGAGAGCTCCCGATTTTATGAAGAAACTAAAATGGCGATATCTCAGAATCTGGGATACGTATTTTGATGAATTTTTTACAGTAATATAGAGAATCTTAATCTTTATTTTTTAAGATATTTTATAACTTTCTATACTAACTAAATATTTTTTAAATGAATTTTAGTAGTTTTCTGAATTAGGTTCAGAAAACCGTCAGTAATTCAAAGAACGGGTAATAGTATGGAGATCAAATTTTTATAATCGAATATTGCATGTCCAGCCTTACATCATAATTGTTGTTAATGTCCTTAATTTAATTTTTAAAATTTAATTTCTTTCGTCAACGTTGTAAATAAAAGCGCAAACATTGTGGCAGACGACAAATGCCAGCCACCCAGCAGACGAAATAAAACACAAAATAAACAATAATTGAAAAAAGAGCTCTGCTAATACGCTGCGTAGGGAACACTGTTGCCAGACTACATTAAAGGAGACGCGCATACGGAAGGGTCGCAATTGGAACAAGGTGTTCCAACTGCTCCGACCATGGGTCTTCACGGAGTTTTAATGTTTATGGGGGATAAAATTTAGCTAGGAAAAAATTAATGTTATCAATTTATAGCTTAATGAACGACGAACGATTTAAGACCTTTTTTAATGATTTTCTCCATCGTTTTAGATGTGAAAACGAAAAAATTGCCTGCGAAAAAACAAAAAATGGACAGTCAAAAAACAATTTTCAGGGATAACTCGAAAACGTTTGGAGTCTAAAGCCTCCAATTTTTTCTAAAAATGTAGAACCCTAATTCCCGTTATTTCAAATTTTTTAAACGAAATCTCTTGCATACTTTAAGTGGTAGAATTTTTGTTTCAATTGCCGCGTGTTCCAATTGCGCCCTACCTCCTCTAGCAATAGTGTTACTTTTTGGATCGTGTATCATTTATCATTGGTAGAGATTAAGCTTCACTGACCTTAACCAAGTGAGCGTTTTCTGCGTGCAAATGCAGTTGTTTTAAGAGTCGAGTGCCGATGAAATTGGGCATAACTTTGTCTTCTTTGCCGACATAGATCGGTACAAGCCATACCTGTTCTTGTAATTGAACTGTTGTTAGAAAGTAGCCTCTTATTTCTTTCGGTTTGACACGATTCTTGTATGCTCCCTTTCGCTTAAACATAGTCAAGTCAATTTTCGTTATAGCCTTTAGATGCGGCGCTCCGAGTTGTATCCATTGACCGTGGTTTATAATGGATTGGAAACACCCACAGTCGATCACCATATCCACCGGCTGGTCGTTCATCATTACCTGAATGGATGCTCTTGTGTTCGGATGAGATTTTCTGTGGAAGCGTAGGTCATAAAAGAAATCGTGCACTCGCTCGAAGACTGTTGATAGCTTAAAAAGTATGCTGTCTGTATTACACGTCTCTTCCGCGGGTTCGTCGTTCGGGTTTGTGTGAGGGGCATCAGTTCTATCCGCGGATACCTTTTCGCTATCGGTGGTATTTTCTGTTGATGAAGACGCTCCTGGAATTTCAGTCATGACGGCAGATAGGGTTCCTTCCCCTTCATTCTGGGTTACGGCTTCGGTGCTGTTACGCACTTCAGCCACGTCAGGTGTCGGTGACGCAGTTTCTAGTTGTCCGGGGAAAGAAGCTGGCGTTAAAGGATGATTGCGAAACGCATCGTAGATGGTCTCTCCAATCCCTATTACCCATCTTGCAATTGCAATAGAAGAAACAATCAAACTTCTCACTTGCGATAAAACGGCAATGATTTGAACCACCTTGTCCATGTTAGCTGAAATTCGATTTTGTCGCAGCTGGAAGACGTCTATTCATAATTTTCAACTGCAATCGCGAAGGTAGGGGAGCACTCAACAGGCTTATTTCCTGAAATATGAAATTTTTAGCTTACTGTAATATTGGCTAATGTGGTTTTTTAACATTGGGAGAATTTTATTCACATAGTTCAACTTTTAATTTACGAACAAACGAGTTTGAAAAAAAGATGAGCTTAATAAAGCCCAGATTCATTTGTGCGTTGTACTGCTTCACACAGTGGTAATGAAAACTTAACATGTGCCGACTTTGCTTTTTCTCTCTATTTAGAATGGTCAGCTGATTTCCTAAAGTATGAATCGGGAATTTGGCTAATATATGTTTATTATCCGATTGTTATGTCTACATAAAAATGCGCCCATAAACTTTGAGATACACCGGCCAACTCAATATACTTGTTGATCGTTGAAGTTTTTACAAAATATTTTTATTTAACGTTAATTGAAATGCAACAAATAATAATAATAAACAAATAATAGATTTCTTAAAGTACCCCCCAGAGTACGATTACGCACGCCCACAGGCAGAGGAGTGGCTTTGAGACCCCCTGTCAACAAACCCTTAACTTTGCAGACGCATTGATGCATCTGACGTCCCCAGATTGCCATCTCAAGAATAATAAATAGTGTGGCCAGTGTATATGTGAACAAAGTACGAAACCTAAATAATCAGTGCTGTTGGTAATGTACTAAGCCCCGACCACAATTCTTGTTTCCGTTAGTCTTTCCACCGAATATGGAAATCTCAGTTGACGCGGCAATTGTGGTTGTTGCTGTGATGACGACGCAAACACCAGGAAAAGCAATTCGATTGTTTCCCATGATTACAACACGTCTTTTGTTGTAATAACGAGTAGCCCAGTGCATTCTAGGGCATTGCATCACCCTCTATAGTTTCACCAATTTCATGTTAGTGTTGTTGTTGTTAATGTTGCTGAAAAATGGCTGACATCAATGGGAGACGAGTTCTAGAGTTAGTCAAGAAAGCCGGTAACAGTGTTTGTGCTGACTGTAATTGTCAAGGTCAGTTTCAAATAACCAGTTTCAACCACCAAAACAACTTCCTGACTACTATTTTTTATTGCAGCGACAGAGTATGCATCTTACAACATTGGAGTCTTTCTTTGCACTCAGGTTTGCAACACGTAATAACGTTTGGAGTTTAGAATAATATTGTGAAAACCATTTCGTTGCACAGTGTGCTGGGATCCATCGTGCCTTGGGAACCCATATATCCAAGATAAAGCACCTGAGGTTAGACAAATGGGAAGAATCCCAAGTAAAACATTTAGAAGAAGTTGGAAATATTATTGCCAAAAGGAAGTATGAGGAACGGGTACCAGTGTGTTACAGAAGACCTTCAGAAAATGATCCACAGTAAGGAACATCATTCTACTTTTACTCAGGTTACCTAATCATAAATCGTAAACAGGATTCTTAGAGAACAATGGATTAGGGCCAAATACCAAAGGGAAGAATTTATTCATGCCGAAAAACAGCGATATACTCGCGGAACTATGGAAGGTTTTCTATTCAAACGAAGTAAAGTTGATGATTCATGCAAACAGAGGCGGTTCGTCTTGTCGGAGCGAGAAAATACCCTTAAATACTACGTCTCCAATGTAACGCAACACTTTTTATTATGGCTCTGCATCATGTTTCAATACGTGCTCATGTTCTTTTCAGAAGAAGGAGCCTAAGGCGGAAATCCGTATACTCGACATGAACGTAGCATTTGCACCTGAAAAATTAAAACCTCCCACCTCCCTCCAAATCACTTACATCAACCAAGTAAGATACAAGTTAATGGAATAACTCAATTTTCTGAAACAATTTACTTCACGTAATGAATTTCAGGGCTCTACTCGGCATATTTATGTGTATCACGATGACGCCGAGGTGATTGTCGAATGGTATATGGCTATTCGATCAGCTAAACTTAATTTACTACAAGTCGCTCATCCTACCCAGCCTGAAATGGAGGTTATCATTGCTAAATCGCTCAATCCTACTAGCCATAAATACCGTATTAATTGTTTTTTTTTTTAAATTTCAGTTGGCACAGTCATTGACGCAAGATTTCCTGAAGGAAGGTTTCTTATGCAAAACAGGGCCCAAACCCTCAGACGGATTCAAAAGACGGTGGTTTACTCTTGATGGAAGAAAACTCATGTACCATGATCAAAAACTGGTAAATGATGGTTTAAATTCTATTACTGTAGGTCTGACTATATTTACCTAATCGTATAGGATCCGTACCCAAAGGGAGAGATCTTTATTGGTCACGCGAGTGATGGGTACAGCATCTATACGGGCCAGCCTGCCGGTTGGAAAGTCAAGGATGTGGGATTCATTTTTCACGTGAAAACACCATCTCGTTCTTTTGTTTTTTCGGCAGAGAGATCTGACGACCGTAATGAATGGATAGCCGCCCTTCAGATGGTCATTTCTCGGCCAATGTCACCTCAAGATTCCTTTTGTAGGTCCATTTTGGTGCCAAAAGCATCTAAAAAACGCAACTCTTTCTTATTCTAAAGCACTACTTCCATTTCTATTGTTTTCTATTCCTAAAACAATATTAATTGCACCTAAAATAATTGTTCCTAGAAACCCAGTGGACCTCTCGGTGTTCCCAAAAATAATTTATGCATGTGGTTACCTTTTTTTTATTTATTTTTTTTTCTTCTCCTGGGGGAAACCTGGCAATAAATTTTCTTTAGTGCCCTGCATGAACTAACACAAACAAACCCTCGGATAGGCATGTAGATAATTGATTTAGTGCGGTCGTTTATATTATCTTCTTTTTCTATTGCACAACAGTGAGAGGCATTTTGGTAAAGAAGCGAGGTGGGGGGTCGGTCGTCTCCTTCTTTTCAACTCGCTGAGGAAGTCCAGCTCGCAATTCAAGACGCATATTATGCAGCAAGAGAAATGCCATTCAATAATGGTTGGACACGTTGTATTGACCAATGTGATCTTTCAGATAACGTACAAATGCATCGTCGTCGGAGAAGACCGCCATGGTAACTTCACCGAAAATTTCGCTCCGGCTAATTTCGCGGAATCCAATCTTCTGGAACATTTGAATACTCGCAATATTATCTAGCCCAATTTTAGCATGGAACTGTTTGATTCCCAGTTGTTCTTTACCTGTGTTGTTTTAAGATTGGTTTATTAAAATTGATGTTTGTCTTCTGTGAAATGTTTTTCTTACCGTATCTGAGCATTAATAATGTTGATTCTTTTCCTCTTCCATTTCTACGATAACAAGTCTCTGCAATCATGATCTCAATTTCTGCCAAGGTAACATCAGTATTGTCAGTCATGAAAATATTGGTATCACCAATCATAGAATCTGTGCAAAGGTCAAATCATCAGATCGTTTAGCTGTTGACATTCTTGAAAAATATTTTGATTTACCAACTTCGTCATTTGTTTCTTCATATTTGGCTTTATCCAAAACAATGAAAGTGCATTCTGAAATGAAACATTGCAAATGATTTTTGATGACTGTTTTCAAATTATTTGTATATTTTTTATCACTAAACTGTCTTCATCGTCAGCCCATGATTTTTGCATCTCGTATTCTTGTTCTAATGAGAGCGGTTCTGAAGCAGTCAACTTCTGCAATTCTTCCGAGGACATCCATTCGTGGTACCTGGATGTCATTAATCATTTGGCGCATCGTTTTAAATTAAATTTTAATATTATACCTAGGAACGTGGATTTCCCTGTAAGGTACCAAAAAAACAAGATCACCCGTAATTTTAGTTTGGCGGTTGATCTTCATTGTTTTTGTGACACAAGATGTCAAAAATAAGAAAAGTTCAATTTTTCGCCGCAGCGACTCTGGCAGACGGACGTATTATATTTATGAAATTCCTGTCGGTACCCCATTCGGGATGGAAGGCCTTCGACCATGTAAATATATAACGAGTAGCACGTGTTTGTTTCGAAGACTGGAAGTTTTCTACCGAAATAAGTGTTTTCCTGTGAATCACGATATTTATCAATGTTATAAAATATCTGGTGAATTATTTGTTTTTCGAAAACGCCCTCAGTTTCAGCCCGGCAATTTTCTATTGGGAAATGGCGGCGTTTAAGCCTCATTATACTTTATGTCCGCTGCTTGGTGCCCACAATTTGGTTGGAGTTAGTGCTGATAAAGAAGAAAGCACGGTTCTTGTTACTCTTGGACCTAATATCGTTGTCAAGCACAAGGTAAATACCCGATGATTGTTAAAAAAAATTCTATTTCAGCACAACTGTCATTGTTGGTTACAGCTTTCAGATCAGAAGCCTCTTAAAAGCTGGAGTACTAGGCAATCAAACCAAATCACTTGCAAGAGTGTCTATGATGTCACAAGTGAAAAATATGTCTGTGTGTTAAACAGAAAACATATTTGCATGTGGAATGAAGATGAATCAAATCTTGAAGATGTCAAGAAACATACAGTACTTTGTTTTGTTTTACAACAGAAATTTCAAACCATAATTTTGAAAATTGTTGCCTTTTAGTTTTCAACCAATATTCACACTATTCACTCACCTCCTGGAAAATCATCAATCATTGTGTATGAGAATGGTTACAGTGAGTGTCTAGAAATAGGTTTAACCAAACGGAAGGATGTTAAACCAAGTTTATTGGATCAGAATGAAACCGTTGCCAAGTCTTACCTTGAAGTAGTTAAAAATCAATCAATCCTTGTGTTGTGCACATCAAGAAACAAGGTAAGTGCAATTTTTTTTTAGATAGAGCTATGTCTTATTTTGTATACTCCCTTTTTCGGTATTTAGATCTACTATGTTCGTCTAGCAAGTGATGGAACACCAGAGGGGAATCTAAATTTTTCATTGACTAAAGGAACTGGCTGCAAAAACCTAGGAATGGTTGTGGTTAATGATGATACAAACATTGTCACCATTCTTGTGTTATGTAAGCATGCCGAAGCTACCGATATTTTTGTAAAGAGTTTCACTAGAATTCAATTTTATTCATTATAACAGGGTCTGATGGAGAATTGGTTCGCTATTCTGAACAAGGTGGTATTATGTCTACGTACAGCTTAAGTGGGATATGCCTTTCGAGTCCTGTGGCAATGGTCAAGTTAGATGCCACTCACATTGCTATATATGGAGCTGACGTGAGCGAAGAAGGGGCGACGCTCTTGCTGTTTGACTTGAAATTTGGTATGAGTGTAGCGAACAGAAAATTGAAGTTCTTCTGTGACCCACCGCACATGTACTGTCTCGAGGCCAACAACGTTTTGTTGCTCTGCATTGTACAGAATTTGGTAAGAACACTTGTAATTTGCCAATATAAATTTTTAAAAACTTGTTTTTCTTTTTCCAGGTCGTAGTACCCTACGTTCTTCAACCTTCTTTGCTGTGCAATCTAATAGATAGCAAACACATAAGAGGTAATTGGCTTGAGACATCATGTTTTAGACCGTGTGGTAAAAATCTTTATTTTTTTGCTCCCTATAAAGATACAAATGCAAAGCCTGTCGTTGTCGGCTGGGGCGAAGCTGTTCCAACAACACCGAACCCTAATCCATTAAAATTTCGTCAAGGTGACGCAACTAGACTGTCAAACACTCTGTGGGAATCGAATGCTAGTAGCAGCCTCATTTTTGATGAGTTACTTCCACTGTTGAAAGAAGACAAGGACATAGACGGGATCTGTCTCCTGTTGTCCTCTGTTAAAGATTTACCAGAAAAATGGCTGGCAGATCTTCTGAATTTTTCACTAGAAAACAATCTTGTCAAAGGAGACAAACTATCTAAAATGCTGGAGATTCTTCTGTCTCTTTCGCATTCTGATGTTGTCCTTCTAAATCATCTAAGAAGGAAAATGACCACACAGTCAACAATCAAACTATTGGAATACTTGGCTGAGCTCCTGAAAGTTTGCAAATGGGCTAAAGATGAAGCTTCTGAGACCAGTAAACCTGATTTCAGTCAAGTTGTGGATTGGATTTCACTCATTTTGGATGCTCATCATCACGAGCTGCTCATCGCCGGTAGCGACGATCAAGTCAAACAATTAATCAAACAATTGGGACAACTTGTTGGCGAAAGTGTGAGTACTATTGAGATAAAAGCAATAACTTGTATTCAACTAATTTCTCGGTTATTTATAGTACGATGTCCTGGATTCCTTGGGACAATCTGAGCCCCTTGTGACTTTACTGGAACAGAAGAGAAGGCCTCCAGAAAACCGACGTAAAGATTGGTACGCTATTGAGGTTGTAAGGCTGTTGTAGTGAAGGTTGGTAGCGTGAAACCAATCTTTCTTAATACACAGCTATTCATTTCAAGCTATTCATCAACAGTATACCAAGTAATTTTAATGCATTTTTTTCTTTCAACTCATTATCCTTCAGTTTTGTGAAGTTTCTATTAATTCTAGTAGTTTCTTCGTCGTAGCTGGTTTTTAATGGATTTGGATCTATGAAGCATGTAATTTTAGTAGATTTCACTGAAGAAAATTTGAGAAGAAAAAAGAAATTAATATTCAAATTTGGCTGAATTAAAAAAGCGCCATCTTTGAAAGTAACGTAGCAGACGACTGATCGCAACACGTGTGCTTGAACAAATACGTTGACTTGGCGCCTGAATGTTAATTATATAAAAGTATCTTTTAAAATTCGGCATGGAGGTAGTAGTCACAAGCGAATGTTCAGGTCAATTATGGAACACATGTATTTGGGAACCCTTGACTGGCACTACGTTACGGACATTTAAAGGTGGAATTTCGGGTTCTCAATCGCTCTGTGTAGTCGGTGGAGATTACTTGATTGCCTCCATAAAAGACAAACCCATTATACAGGTATGTGTCATCTCGTATCTATTTGTGCCACAAAATTTACGGCGAATTAACTACAGGTATGGGCGTTGAATAGGCAAGATCAGATCACAACTAAAATGATAATGCCTGGCATCGTTCAAGTTTTGGCAATTTCTCCGTGCAACAACTTTTGTGTGGGGGCCCTCAGTGAACAGTTGTTGGTCTGGCAATTGTCAACTGGAAAATTAGTGGCATCACTTAGACGTCACTATCAAAATGTGTCTGACGTGAAATTCACAGCAGACTCTTCACGGTTTGTAAGTGCTGGAGCTGAAGGCCTCGTTCTGCTCTGGAGTTTGGAGACGGTCTTGCACTCCAAGGTGAGTTTTAAATGTTTCTCCACAGTGATTGATCAAATTGATTTTCCCGTTTCATTCATCATCAGGAATGCGAACCAGATTCGACATGGTCAGACCATTCTTTACCAGTGACTGGCCTCCATGTGACAAAATCGCTGATTCAACCTTTGGCGTTTTCAGTATCTCTCGATCAAACGTGCAAAATTCGAGATCTGAACACTGGCAGAACGTTATTCAACATACAATTCGGTCAGGTATGGCATTGCATTGATTCAGTTTCACAGATTTCCCAAACGCGTAGATATATCCTTTCATTTCAGCCGTTGCGTTCGGTTGCGGTTGACCATGCCGAAGAAAGTTGTTACGTCGGTTCTCAGGAGGGAAAGATTTACAGAATAGATTTATTGGATCCTCCCCGTGGTGTTGAACAAATGGTGGACGAGACGGCGTCGAAGAAAATGTTTGTGGGCCATGAGAAAGCTGTCACATGCCTGAGCGTATCAATGGACGGCTGTCATTTACTAAGCGGTGAGGAAAAAAAAAACATTTCGTGAAACTCGGTCACGGAGATTATGATAGCAAAAAATCTTTTTCTTATTTGTTGCATTGAAAAAAAAGGTTCGGATGACGAAAGCGCTCGTGTATGGGACATGGCCAGCGGGCAATGCGTCCGCATTCTGGCACACCGTGGACCATTAACGAATGCATTTTTCGCTCCACGATACAAACATTTGGATACAGACAAGTTTCATCCACGGGTCATCATCAACACATTTGAAAAGAAACGCCACGACGGCCAGTTGAATGCCGACAGCGATACAAACATCCAATTGTTGATGCGCTGTCCACCTTTGATGGAATCGTTCGACTCTGAACGTCAGTCGAATTCCTTATTGGGCAAAAGCGAAGGCCAAGCGTCGAGTGAAGTGGTGCAAAACGAGCTGAGCCATTTGAAGTACGTCAATCGGCAATTGTACGCGTTTGCCGTCGACAAGATTCTCAAGAACGATACGACGTGTACGACAAGCGATAACAAGAAACGCAAATAATGCATTTCCAAACGATTAAACTTGTCGTTGACAGAAAACAAATGGACAAGTGAATAAAGAATTGTTGAAGATAAAGAATGTTTTCGCCGTTAAGTTTGGGAATTAGTGGACCACACATAGTGGTTTGTTTAATTTGCAACAGCCTTGAATTTCAGGTTGTGGCACGGGTGAATGTCAACTGTTTAGTTTGTCCTAATAATAATTATTTTTTCCTTTTTTAAAATGACGTTTTTACCCCTAGCCAAAGAGATTCAAGTTGAAGGGCTCTTGATGATGGTGTCATCGTGATTCAGCAGGTGAAATATGATGTTTTTCTTTTTTTATCTAAATCTTTTTTTGATTATTTTTAACTGCATTTTTAATGTTCAAGGACCGCCAGCTGTCGTACAAGGCTCCAACAAGACAAAACAAACGTTTGATGTCACAACATACTCGGGTCCTTGTTATGATTTGTTTTTCCTTCCCATTTTTGAAGAAAAATCTTTTCGCGTTTAATGTTTCAGAAAAATTTATTTATTTTTTTTTTTAACATTCACTTTAGATAAACAAGAAGAAGAAACGATTGTGGTGTGGCCTACATTTAGAGAAAAAGTCGGCAGAAAACAACTCAATGGACATCCACCAGCTGTCGAGTGACCATCCCCCTAATTGCGGCCATTTCCCACACTTGTAACGGTGAGTCCAACACAAAAATTTTATTTCTCTTCGTTTTCTTTCTTGTTTCTCTCTGGCGATGATTGTGATAGGCGTCGATAGAAATTTTGTTTTGTTTTTTTATTCATTTCTCGGGGCTGGCAGATGATCCTTAAATGGAGAGAAATTACATGGCGGGGTATAGACGGCGCATTGTGTAGACAAAGTGGGAAAGGAAAAATGATGAGAACATTTAGAGGAGGCAACCAAAATTGGTGAAGAAACAAAAAATCGTTTTCCCCCATGATGATGGACGTCCTTGTTGTCCAAAGAAAGGCCTTGTCTTTGGTATCTCGATTAAGTTATCTCGATTTCGTGATGCACAAATGATATCAAGCCGATCCTTTTGATGATCTCACGCTCTCCTTTAATTGGGTCATCTCTCACACGAATTTCCCCCCCTTTTTTTTTCATATTTTTCTTTGGCCAAGGGGAGAAAGAAATCACATCGTTGACGATGTCCCCCACAGGAGGTGAAATCGTGCGTAACCGACAGTCGTTAACGTTTGCAAAACAAAAATGGACATCATTTTTCTACTCTTTTGAATTCAGCGTCAATGATCTGGGGCTGAACGGGACACCGAACGTCGCATAAATAAAAACATTTCTCGCATGAAATGTTTTTTATTTCGAAATGTGCGACAAAAGTGTCAATAGAGGGAGAGAGTTTTGAATGAAATCATTAGCCTTGAATTTTGAAAAAAAAAAAAAAATTAAAGATGTCGTGATGGCCGCCTGCGAATAAATCTGGAATCTTTAGTTGATGTCAATTGAAGGGACCGTTTTTCTTTCGGCGTCGGACCATGTTGCGCCGTGTCTTTCAAAAGCGTCGGCGAAATGTTTGAAACGCAAAACCGCAACGTCACGACCCCCCCCCCCCCTTTTTTTTTTGCGAGCGTAAAACGTTGTCGAGTTTTTGATTCGAGAACGAGACACATCAAGACGTTCGTGGAAAGATCATTCGTTTTTCATTTCAAGGATCTTTACTCCTCCCCGCATTTATTTCCATTTCTTTTTTTTCTTGATCATTCAATCGGCCGCCAAAACATTTAGCTAAACATGTTGTCGATTCTTGTGGGAAGACGACGTTTTATTTGAAATTAGCCTTGACGGCTTTTTTTGTTTTTCTCGATAATTGTTTGTCTTTACCGCGTGATTTTCGAACCTTTTGTGTTTCGTTCGTTCCGCTTTTCACGGTTTCTTTTGCATGTCGGACGACGCTCTTTTCCCCAAAAATGTTGCAGAAGAATCGGATACAGTTGAGTTGTTGGCAGCTTCACGCCTCGCTTCATCTCTCCGCTTGTAAAAAGACAAGGACGACATTATCAAAAGACATTTCTTCATTTCTATATTTAAACTAGAAAAAACAAAATGCGATCGTTTATGTTTCATTTTCGTATTTCGAAATGGCGTAATTGAATTTTTGTTTATGACGAGTTAGCCGTTTTAATTGCAGTCGGGCTAATGGACCATTTCGGCAACTTGCATATCTTCGTGAAAGTGTCACCCAGGCGTCGGTAGGGAAAGAAAAAAGAAAAAAAAAAATGCCCCCTCCCCCCGCTCTTTGCACAAGGACAGACACGAAATGTCGTGCGTCATCGTGACCGGATACTGGGTGTCCGTTGATTTCCTTTGCTCCATCCACGTCTGGCGTGAACGTGAATTATTGCGCCGCTCATCGGTACGTCTTCGGGTCGAGGTCCTTTTCTCTGCTCATCCTCCTCTCTTGTTATTGCTAAAAAAAAGCGTTTCAACACAATGGAAAGAGAGAGGCAGTATTGCGTATTATTTTGTTTGTTATCCCCGTTTGTCAAAATTGTTGAAAGACGAATGTTCTTTTGAGGAGGGCCAGCTGTTAGCCACCGGTTCGTCAAGGCTGACATCAAGGGCTCCAATCGAATATCCTTGTCGTTATCGCATTCCACTATTTATTTATTTTTTTTTTTTTTTTTTTCTATTGGATCCGATGCCGCAACACGTCTTGTAATAGATTCTTTTTTGAGGGGGGATGGGGTGGGGGAGTACGAAGATGATGAATGGATTTGCATTGTTTGAAGAGGTGGCGTCGGTCAAGGAGGCCCAGCAGAGTTCTCGTTTGCACACGTCGAAAATGAGAGAAAGCACAGCTTCCTTATTTCTATTTTTTTTTTGTTTGTTTGTTTGTTTGGAAATGTTTTTGCGTTTGGGCCGTGTGGCGAATGGCGTGAAATGAAGCAGCTGATCGCGTCCCGAGTCTATAATGGGCAATAGTGAAACGAAGGGTAAACGTTTAGTTTTTTTTTTTTTTTTTTTTTTTTTTTTTTGGCGGGGGCGAAAGAAATTTAAAAAAAAATGGGGGGGGGGGGGGGGGGGGACAGCGGCTGGACTCGATCCAATATGATCACGAATCCGTTTTTTTTTTTTTTTTGTTTTGCATTTACGCAACGCAAATTGATGAGGGAGACGCTCCAGCCCTTAAAAAGTGATCACATTTTTCGAAAACCTTTTCAGGCGAAATTTTTTTGGGAAGGAAAAGAAATGGTCATCTAGTGGAAAAAAAGACAAGCTATTGATTATAGTCGGCACTAGGCAAATATGTACGTCAAGGTAAATTATTTCCCTTTTTTTTTTTTTTTTTTTTTTCTTTATTTTATTACCCATCCCCCCCTCTCTTTTAGTTTTTAACGATGAAGGCTGGGCATGGCGTCGGTGAGCGTCACGGATTCAAACGGTAAGCGTCTCTTCACGCACCGCTAGTTACAAACACACGAGGAGGGGAAAATTTGATTAAATTTAAATACGAAATGTTAGGGGAGGGGGGGGGAGGAAAGAGTTATTAACAGCGGACGCGTGAGTGTGTTGCGCCATATGGGGGTCAAGGCTCGTTGCCTAATTTCTCAATATTTTTTTTTTCGTGATTTTTTGCCCACCGAAAAGATGGGGCCATTTTGTCAGTGCGCATCAATTGAAAGGGGAAGCAAAAAAAAAAATGGAGGTGACGGGCGCAACGGGGGTGCGTGAATCAATGTTCGAAACGCGTCGTTTTTCATTGGGGGGTTGTCATTTGTACAAAAGAAGCATTTTTGAATGAATTTGCACCGATGAAGGTGCGTGATACTTGCAACTAAATAGCCCCCCCGAACGAAGCAGAGAAAAGAAAGAAAATATTTTCCGTGTCAAGGTTTTTGTTTTTTTTTTCTGTTGGGAACGATACCGAGAAAAGAAAGACGTCGTGTAATACTCTCGTCCTCTCGAATGCTTTTGATGCGCCTCTGTCGGGAGTCTGTTGTGTGTCAATGCGGGAGAGAAAAATGATTGGCCACTCATCTAATAGGGCAAAGAACAAAATGGCCAAAAATTCCACTGGTGAAATTGAAAATACGAAATGCTCGAGCGAGAAATGAGGGTTTAAAGACGCCGCAGTCCCGCTGTTATGCAAATGGGTTTTTTTTTTTTTTTTCTTTTTCTTTTTCTTTCTCTTTCTCGACGTCAAATGATGAAGTAAGGTTGGAAAAGAAGAATAAAAAGTTGTGACTTGGTGCTTGAACCGGGGGAGCACAAAGGTCAAACGAGGGAGGGGAAAGTTGCCGGGATGTTGAAGGTGACGGGCGAAACTGATTCACCTGTCATTCGTGTGCGCGTCCATTTTTCATTCACGCCGATTCTTATTCATTTTTTTTTTTTTTTTTTGATGGCACATGCCGTGACTCTCAATTTGCCTACTCTGTATCTTTTTCGGCCTCTTTTTCTCGTTCAAAACACGCCGAGATGAAAAGAAAATTGGCAATGGCGCGTGACGCTCTTTTGATTTTTTTTTTTTTTTTTTTTTTTGTCACCCGAATTATTCAAATGTGTCGCACACGGAGATGGCGAAAGCGTGTAGCGGTTCACTTCTCCCCCCCCCCCTTCTATTTTTGTTGTGAAACGAAACTTAGGCGTTGACGAATTTTGAAATGGCCGAACGAAAGAGAAACCGGCCCAACCGCTCGAATTCATTTTCTTTTCAAACAAACAAACAAAAAATCGTGTTTGGCTTCGTTGTCTTTTTTTGTTTTTCAAGCCCGAAATACGGGCTACACGTGCGTTCACAATCAACGGCTAAATTCGTTTGAACCGAGCGAAGGGAATAAAAACAAAAGTTGGGCGAGAAAGTGAAGGAAACGATTTTTGTTTTGTTTTTAGTCAGTCGGCGTTAATGTATTCACGAAAAGAAACGGCATGTCGAAATGAAAACGCGTGTTCCGTTTGCTCCAAATTGTTGGAAGTCGACAGATGCGATGGCGACGGATGTTTACACTGGCCAAAAAAAAAACGCATCGGCCGACCATTGGACAGACGTCGACGCTCTTCACTGATGACTCACGCAGCTTTTTTTGTTAGCTAAACGTCTCTCGTGACGGCCGTTATCGACTCAATCAAACATGGCCAAATTGGACTTTTTTTGTTTTGTTTTGTTTTGTTTTGTTTTGTTTTAACGACCGTAATGAACATTCATTGAAACGCTTTTTTTTTTTTGTTGATTGGCTCACTTGATTAAGATCCCGTGAGTCACTCGACGCGAGCAAAAGGAAAAGTTTGCGGCCAAAAATTTCACTACTCCCGCAGGTCGAAACATTTGTTGTTTTTTTTTTGTTGTTGTTTTATTTCGATAGTGTGGCAGCACATTGAAAAGAAATTTTCGTTTTTTGTTGTTTTTTTTTTCATTTCAGCTTCAAAAAATCCCCCCGTGACGTGTTTCTCTTAAAAAGGCAGCCGCTAGACTTTGGTCTACTTTCGTATTCGATTCGAAATGTTGGCCAGCCCAATGGCCGTCTTTCATACCGTGATGGATGGGACGCGGATAAAGAGAACGACTTCTTTTTTTTTTTTTTTTTGCCTCGGACGGGGCCAAATGTTTTGGGCGTGGCTTGCGCTGCACACCTGTCGCAATTGCTAGTCAAATTGGTTGCATCCAATTAAGCCCCAAAGGACGTCGCTGCTTTTGTATTTTGCATCGACGTCCATCCCGTTTGTTTGTTTTGTTTTCCCCCAAGGTTTTTCCCTTTGCCAAGCCAATTGCTCTCGAATGCTAATTGATTGCAAAATGAAAGTAAAGCAAATGCCTTGGGACGTTTGAGTCGGAAATGATCCGACGATGACGACGTTCTTCTCGTTCGTGACGCTGTGGGTGGGTGCGCGGGCCAGTCGGCAAGACAACGGGGTAGCCCGCCGATGGCAAACTGAAAACAACAAATAGATTCGACGTGTAATGTGATAGTCCAACACCACAGAATATGAATCATTTTGTTTGTGTGTGTGTGTCGAAAACCCGCCAAATAATGTGTGTGTGTGTGTGTGTGTGTGTGTGTGTGTGGGAGAAGGTGAAAAAAAAAAAGAGAAAGAAAAAGGACGTAAAAGGAAGTAGGAAAAAAAGAGGCCCGAGGCTGAATACCTGTTGTGTCCTACAGCGAATAGAAGGAAGAGAAAGAAAAAAAAAATACGTAGGAGAGAGAAAGAGAGAGAGAGAGAGGGGGGGGGGGAAATATCATAAAGTTGGTGGCACGTTGAGTTGAACAGACCAGTCACTTTGCCGGTTGCGTTCAGCCCAGACACGCCGAGAAAACGAGTTCTCATTGCCATTTTCTCTTTTCTTACCTTTTTATCGCAATAGTTTTTTTTTTTTTTTTTAGAACGTAAGACGGCAGTTATTGTTTTCTATTTCAATCGAATTTTGTTGGTTTGAAAGTAGCGAGTTGTCATTTCTGATTGTTTTTGTTTCTTCTTTGTGGTTTGATGTTGAACGCCGAAAAACAGTGAAGACAACAGTGGAAAAGCATCGAGTGAAGTGAACTGAAACAACTGCACTTGTTTGTTTCCAAAGTGCCTTACTGACAGGTGAGCACCTCTTTCTCTCTCTCTCTCTCACTGGAAAGAATTGCTACGTTAGGCTGGTACGTTGATTTGCATGATAGAACGGACGCACTAACGGCGTGTGGCAATAGTACCAAAATGTTACTCTAACGGATTTTTTTTTCTTTTACTATTTTCTGACGGCTTTGGCACTCGTTTGTCTTAACCAGTACGCAACCAGTTTCTTTTGTTTCTTTTGTGCTACATAGAAAATTGTAGGTTGTTTTTTTTTTTTTTTCTCCAAAATTTCTCAATCGTGTTGAAAATCTCGACAGGTAGAAACGATAGGGAAATAGAAAAAAAAAGAGTGGTGGTGATTGCGTCTCGTTTGCCAATGTGCTTCGGCCAATGTCACAATAGCCGGGCACATCATTTTATTGGTATGGTTACCATGAGGTCGTATAATAAGTTAACAACGCCATTTTCAAAGCTGTTAACAGTGAGTTGGCCATTGATTGTCGCAGCTGGTCAGCCATGCTTTCCTTCTTCAATTGCTTTTTTTTTTTTTTTTTTTTCTTTGGCACAGATTTCGGAAAATGCATTTGGTTTTTGTTTTTCATTGCTTTCACGTTTTTTTTTTTTTTTTTTTTTTTTTATTGGCATTCAAATGACGTGACCCAAAAACCTGTTACATTCGCCGAAAAATATCGTTAAAAAAAAAATCAAATCATTGGCTCCAATCAATGGCCGATTGCATACGTCTGACTCTTTTTGTTTCGGTTCTCATGTTCGAAGAAGCCAAAAAAAAAAAAAAAAAAGTTATCAATGTCACTATTAACCTTGGATGACGGGGAGGAGGGGAACGATAAAGAAAACGACAGGGGAGCGAGTTTCCATTTTTTTTTTATTTTTTTTAAACAAAAACCAAAAAACAAAAAACAGGTGTATTTAAAAAAAAAAGGGGGGGGGGGTTTAGTTGGCAACCTTGTTTCGAAAATGGACTTCCGCGTATGCGACTGATTGCGTTCGCCTTCGAATCGGAAAAACCTGTGTAAAGGAACAGAGAGAAAAAGAAGGTGATTATTTAAAGTGGTGAAGGAGCGTACAGGAAATACCCGTAAAGCTCTAGTGAGTTGCGTCAAAGACCTTCTCTCCCTTTTCCTGCCAGTCTTTTGATGTTTTGAACCATCTTTTTCTTTTTTTTTTAATTAGTCAACCATTTCCACCAAGAGTGGCTTTGTTTTTTTTGTTTTTTTTGGCCTGCTCACGCGTGCGCCTCCGACACAACGAAAAAATGTTGATTACTTGGCATAATTATAGCTGCATGACGGTTGAAATGGCAGGACCAAGTGTTCGACCTCATTCGTTGGCCGATTTTGGTTTGAAAGCCAGCTGGCGTTTCATCAGGGGTAGTAAGCCGGGGCAAAAAGTACCAGTGACATTGATTTGCATCGATCCGGAAACTATTCCCAATCATTCGCAGCGCAGTTGTTTGTGTGCTGCGCATTGGACAAGGCGCGACTTGCCAATCGTTTCCATCGCCTTGACGACCACCAAAGGTAAACAGAAATGTGGGCGAAAAAATGAATAGAAACGAGGTGGTTTGGCTCTTTGATTTTTGTCGAGAATCTCTGACGTTAAAACAGTGCGCTATTGTTCTTGCAATCGTAAATCTGTCGTACGGCCGGGGGTAATTGTATCTATTTCCAACTTTTAATGAACAATTCGCCACTTGGGAGATTTCTCTTCTGCTCGAAATTTTTATCTTTTATTTCCTAGTTTTTTTTGTTGTTTTTTTTGTGCCCCTTTTTATTCAGTGGTTTTTTTTTTTTTTTTGTTGAAACGGCTATTGTGTTTTTAGCTTCGTGATTACGCGCATCCGCCAGCAACGACTTAAGATCTTTTCTTTTGAGGTGGGGGGGGGTTGTAGCCCTCCCACCTCGTTAACATCTTGCACAGTCACGACCTACTATATACTACGGGAGTATGTTGTTCACGTTTCGATCACGATCTCACTTTACTTTCTTCAGCTGTTGCTCAATCGGAAAAGGGCGTGTCGGTTTTTTTTTTGCCTTACATCATTGCGAATTTCATTCCACCACCAGATGCCACTTTTGTTGTTCATTTATTTACATTTTCATGCTGGTAGATTTTGCTCGGCTGATTTCGTAATGGCGGGAAAAACAGTTTGTCCTTTTGGCATTTCCTCTTTTCGCTTGTGGTGTGTCTGTTTACTCCAAGTGATCCAATGATCTGTGTCTTCCCTCCCCCCACCGGGGGGAAGACACAGATCATGGATCAAGAGATATGAGAACGAGTGTGTTTATGTCACGTCGTTTGACTCTCTCTCTCTCTCTCTCTCTCTCTGTTTTGCAGCAGCTGCCGTAGAACGTGGCTGGGCCCCACATCTCAACCTCTTTTGCAGTCGATTCCCTGCGGTTGCGCTTGTCGGCTATCAATTCTACTTAAGCACATCGCAAACAAACTCTTGAATTCCTCTTGCCTGCGAAACCGTCTCGACATGAAGAGGCACATGCTAGCTGTTCAGGTGGCCTTCCTCTTGACTGTTGGATGGATCCAGCAGTCGACCGGGTACGGAAGAGGAGCACCCGACACCACCTGCTCCACCATGCTGCCCAGAGTGAGTAAAAGTCCAATTCGCAAAAGCATTCAAGTGTTTGCCATTTAAATGTGTCTTGTCTTGGCTTTCAGCACGGTCCCAATCCTCAGACGTCTCCTTCTCCCTACTCAACCACACCGCTACAGGTAGGCTGCCCGTTCAGCTCAAGTGCTTTTCTTTACCTTCATCTGGAGAGCCAAGCAAGCGGGGTGGCTAAACTCGTGATTTATTTTGCGTGGGGATGAATTCGCAGACTGGTGTGGAACCTGGAGGTGTGATGACCGTCAGGCTTGCAGCCATCAATCCTGCAGATAATTTCAGGGGTTTCCTCATTCACGCCAGCAATGCGAGCAGCCAGTCGTTCGTGGCACTAGGCAGCTTTGTCAACCCGCCAACCAACACCAAATTAGTCACTTGCTCCCCGGGACTGCAGGTACATTAATCATTTTTTTTTTTTTTTTTTTAACACTCAGAAAAGGTTGCATGGCGGCTGTGTAACATTCTCTTGACTCGACAGAATTCTCTGACACACGGCGATGGTCGGGGCAAAACTAGTTTGGACATCACGTGGCAGGCGCCGCCCGATTACCAAGGAGACGTTCAATTTAGGTTTGTTGTCTCTCACAGACTCGCTGTATCAGATGAATAAATGAAAAAGCATTGGCATGTGCATTGAAACAGGGCCACCTTTGTCAAAGATTATAATACGTTTTGGACGCAAGTACCTGCCGTTGCGTTGGTACGTGTCGGTCGCGCCAACGGTGTGGTAACGCCCGCCTATCAGGCACCCACGACGTACAGCCGCGATCAGGCTTCGTATCCTTACGTGCCGCCCTCAACGTCGACGTCGACGGTGCCAACAACAACAACAACAACTACGACGTCATCGACGACGACGACGACGACGACGACTCGAGGCGTCAGTACTTCCCCGAATCCCAGCACTACGCAATGGAGTTTTGCCAAACAGGTTGCCTCACCCCGCATTTGCTTATTTATGTTTTGACCCACTTTTATTGACGTTTTTTTTTATTGATATTCCGTTTTGGCGATTAGACTCCAGCGCCGACGGCGTCTGCACAGCTGCCGTCCGTCTACATGGGTTGTGGTGATGTCAAGGGTTGTTTCGGCCTGCAGGGAGGCACGTGCGTGCAGGACGGCTCCTGCTCAGCCATGGTCACCTACGCCGTGAAAGGCCAGCGTTATGAATTCGAATTGTGGGCCACCAGTACGCCGGCCAATGCCTACGTGGCCGTTGCCTTCTCCGACGACAGCCTTATGGGCGAGGATAGCGTGTCTGAGTGCACGTTGGTCAATGGCAAAGTCAACGCCTACATGTCCTACAACGAAGGCAAAAGCAACACACGACTTCGAGACGTATATCATTTGTTTTTTGTTTTTTTTTTTTGTTTTTTTTTGTAGAAAATTCACTTTTTATGCCACTTTTTAATGGCTTAGTTTTTATTGGCAACTTTTTTTTTTTTTGTTTGTTTGTTTGGTTGTTTTTCTATTTTTAATAGGCGACTGGTGGACTGAAATTGATCGAGGGAAAGTACAGCGACGGCAATTTGTACTGCCGTTTCGAGCGTCAAGCGCTGTTGGTCGTTGCCGATAAACATTTTGACATGGCCAAGGAATACCACCTATTTTTGGCACGTGGCCCGGCCTCGGACAATGGCATTTCGTATCACGATAGGCAAAGATCGGTCTCGGCTCGTTCGGTCCGCCTTGCCGAAACGGGTTCAGTTGGCGCCAGTAAAGGTATTAGTATTATCTTTTATTTTTATTTATTGAGATCGTTTTAACTGGGAGAACATAACGAGGCGATTCTGCTCTGCTCTGCTCTGCTCTGCTCTGCTCGTCGTTACCAGGTACATTGGTCAAACTTCACGGAGCATTTATGGTGGCCGCTTGGATGTTTGCTGCGTCATGCGGAATCTTGTTTGCTCGTTACTTCCGACTCACCTGGGTTGGCAAACAGCTCGGGGGCAAAGATCTTTGGTTTGTGGTGAGTTTTCGTTTTTTTTTTTTTTTTTTTTTTTTTGTTTTTTGTTTTCTTTCATCGCAGCTGGTGGACACGCGTTTGTCATTTGTTGTCTTCCCTTTTCCTAGTTCCATCGCATCTTGATGATCATCACGTGGCTGTTGACGGTCATCGCTTTTATTCTCATTTTTATCGAACTGGGAGGCTGGACGTCTCTCCCTGTGACGACGAATCCCCATGCCGTCATCGGCGTCGTTACCACCGTCTTGGCTTTTATTCAACCTTTCATGGCCTATTTCCGGCCACATCCTGGCACGCCCAAACGTTTCATTTTCAACTGGGCTCATTGGCTAGTTGGCAATTCGGCTCACATACTCGGCAGTATGTTTTCATTCATAACAATAATTTCTCTCGGTTTCCCATTCATTGATGATTCATTGCATTCAATGTAGTTGTCTGCATCTTTTTGGCCGTCGACTTGGACAAGGCCGCCATTCCCTACTGGGTCAATTGGCTCCTGGTTGCCTATGTGGCCGTGCATGCCGCCAGTCACCTTGTTTTATCGGTATCATCTTTCCAACTGTTAATTTTACACACTATTTTATCTATTGTTTTTAGTTGGCTCAGTGTTGTTATCACGCCGATGGAAGCAGGAAGCCAACGGCCGTCTTTGCGATGCGCGATCTGGCTCCTCACCAGAGCAATCAAAACCATTTCTACTCGACACAACAAGACAAGAAGGAAGATGCTCACGTAAGTAGTCGATACATTCGTGTTTTTTTTTTTTACATTTCGGATGTTATTCTTTTCTTTTGCTCCTCGTCGTCTATAGGGTTCCATGTTCCGTCGGATTATGCTTGGAATTTACATTGTGATGGTAGCCAGTTTTGCGGTTGCCGTCATTGCTACAATAGTCAATGGTCCCTGGGCCAAGCAATGAGCTGTCGTAATATTTTATTTTTCATTTTAATCATCCTTTTGATTTACTGAGTGATTGTTGTTTTTTTTTTTTACCTGTACGATAAACAAACTGGTAACTGGTAGAAGGCAACCGAACTATATTTGTACCGTATATTGTAAAGTAATCTTTTTGAAAAACTGAGTGCGATCTCTTTTTTAATGTCGTTTAAAAATGGAAAGAAAAAAAAAAAAAAAAAAAAAAAAAGACAAAACCAAACTTTGTATTGTTTGACGAATTGTCGCATATGTCTAGTGTGAATCCTTTAAACAAAACAAATTGTCACTGGGCTGGGTTTCTTTCTACTATTTTCACTATCGTTTGAATAATTATTGCTATGTGTATTATGAATATTTCCTTTGTTCCTCGCTATATATATTCAACGCTATAGTTGCACTTATTAAACGTTAAGGTTTTTACTATTTTTTTACCCTCATTACAACACTGTCACAAAACTTTGCTGGAGCCATACCACCATCTAGGTAAACTGTCTACAACGCTTTCTCTATTGCAGGATGTATCTCTTCAATATTGCCACTGATGGTGTTGGCTACGCCTTCTCATTTGCTGTCTGCAAAAGGTTCGGGATTATACCTACCACAAAAACACAACTTACCATTGTTGACAGTCTTGCTGGGACGAAAAGCCAAGAGTTCTGTCACCACTTTTGAAACTGTCCACAGTTCACTTCCTCCCTAGAAATCCAAACAGCATGAAAAGATGACTGTTATTGTGGGATTATTACCGATCTGGGATGAAAACCACTAAAAAGGTACGTTGATTTTAATTACCAGGCAGAGTATACGACTACAAGGAAATAGCACTAATAAATTTTTAGAAGTAATTAGTCTTAATTCTGGAAAATTTACTATACCTTTTAGATCATTTGTTAGAAGGTATTCTTCAGTCATACTTTCAAGTTTTATCAAAAATAGTACGGAGATTCCAAATCGGTGACCGGGGGTTTCTTTCTGGTCTTTAGTGATGTCTAACAATTTGCAAAAGAAACAATTGGTGATTCCATAATTTCAAATGGTTTTGCTCCGCCCAAATAATGACCTCTGAAATCTTGATGGTGCCATTCCTCGTAGTAGTTACACCCACTGTTTTAAAATATAAAATCTATTGTTATCTAAGAAGTAATTAACAAGGTTTTCAAATACTTGCATCAGAAATTTGCTGGGGCTTGAGCTTTGGCAGATTTACTAAACTTGCTCTTTCAGGCAATTTTCTTTTCGTCTCATCATTGGGTTTAATTTGGATTGCATTTCAGGTAATGTCCTTGCATGGCTTTGTTAGCTTTCTCTCTAAGTCTTTAAAGAAATTAGTAAATAATGATGTAGAATTACCACATAGTAGAAGCTTTGTTGTAAATCCAGAATTGTTCGATTTTAACTAAACGTATGGAATATGGCAATCCGTTTTTCCCCCCAAAAAAAAGAATTTCGGCTGTTTTTTCCTTATTTAACACCTATGGCCACCTATCGGCCAGATTCCTATTTAATTTTTTTAATACGACTTTGCGCATTCTAGCCATATAAATATATAATTTTTTTAATTAATAACTTTATTTGATTAAAATGTAACTAAACAATAACTATTTTGTCATATTCTACTTATGTTACTTAATTATTATTACTATTAACTATCTGAAAACTGAACTTTACGAACTTTGAAAGACCATGTTATGTTAATTTACTATAGTTTACGACTGAAATTATGCAGATCTTGTGTACCTTGTAAAGGAGAACATAGTTCATTTTTTAAATTTTCGAAATTTTAACTTTCGGTATAACTTCCGGTTTGAAAATGCTTAATAACTCACTATCTGTTGGTCTGAATGAAAAAAGAACCACATTTTCGTAATCCTCGTAAAATTTGGGATCGAATCCGTGTGTCAGTAGAAAATATCCGAAAATCGTCAAAAATCGCAAATTTCCCTGAACTATAGTTCAGGAAAAATCGCGATTTTGGCCAAATTGGACTTTTCGCCAAAAACAGGTCAAAATACGTCAGACAAACATTAAATTTCACGAGGATCACGAAAATCATGTTTGTTTTGTTGTGGACCCAGTGTTTCTGGAGATATAGGCTACTTCCGGTCACTTCCGGTATATATATTTTTTCAACCACCACTAGGTGGCAATCCAAGTTCTCTATCCATTTAGGTACAAGAAAGTATTGTGCGTTAAATTCCATGAATTACGGCTCATTGGGTGAGCATCGACTTGTGATGCTGTAGATGAATGGTTCGAGCCCCACCAAAGAGATAGCAAGTAAATTATTTGAATGCTGATTCACTTTATTGACGTTATCGTGAACAGTCTGAAAGCGATTTAATAGGTGAGCTTGGGCTACTTCAAATTATTATTGCAAGTGTGAACATGTTACCTTTAAATTACTAGCAAACGTGGGAACTTTTGACGTATGACTCATGGCTCAACGGTTGAGCATCGGCACTGCATGCCGAAGGTTTGGTGTTCGATTCCCAAATGAGTCAAATTACATTCTTATGTAATAATAGTGTATTTCGGGAATACCGTTCTATGAATTAAAAATATGAGCAAATGTTGCTTCAATTTGCTAACGTTATCATGAATAGTCTATGAGCAATTAAATAAGTTAGCTCGGGATTTCTAAATATTTATAGCAAAGGTGAACAAGTTATCTTCAAGTTACTAGCAAACCTGGTAATTTTTGAAACGTGATTCATGGCTCGATGGTAGAGCATCGGCCCCGTTCGCCGAAGGTATGGTGATCGATACGCAAACGAGTCAAATTAGTTTCTTACAAAGAAGCCGTTCATGAATGTTATTATGAATGGTCTAAAAGTTATCTTGGGTTAACATAACTTATTATTGCAAGTGTAAACACGTTACCTTGAATGTAATGGCAAATGTGGAATGATAAGATATATGAATCATAGCTCAACTGTTCAGCATCGGCGCGGTACGCCGAAGTTTGGTGTTCGATCCCCAAAAGAGTCAATTCAATACTGAAATATGTTAACAAATCAATTCCCGAAATACCGTTCATATGAGTTCAATCCTTGTATGAGTAAAATTGATGTGGTTTACGCAATGGTGTGTAAAACATCTCAAGTGCCATACTTGATAAAAGTGAAACAATGCAAGTAAGATGAAGAACCTATGATACTTGGTGGATGTATACAATTCGATTTTTCAATTTATCAAAAATGAAGCAATAAATTGTTTGATATTACACTGTTGTTGTAGATAGACAATCCAGTGATTTGAACCCAAGGTATATAGCTTTGCAATCCAATGCTCTACCAATGAGCTACGAAGGATATGGATTGAAGATCTATATCTTCAACATATTAAGGTAGCTATAACGACGAGTCAATAGATAACCTTATCCCAATGGGGGGATATAGGGGGGCAGATGCCAGAATGGCAAAGCGTCCGCTTCCCAACACGAAGGTTCCTGGTTCGATTCCCAGGTTAGGTTTCCGATTACACAAGCTTCCTACCTTCCCAGGTTTCACGATTCCACGGGGCTAGTCGAGTTGGGTAACTTCGTGCGAAGCACGCGAACGGATATTTTAGCGAAAATTTCTATAATTACCAGTAATAAATTTGTAATAAACAAGTCAAGTTTCTCTTTATTGATTATTGAGAAACTTGTATATTTTACAACGGATTTTAACCGTAGCTCTTATGCTATTTCTAGACACATTATAGTGATTGATGAACATCCATCCCAACAATTGGAAAACGTTCACATGTTGCCTGATAATTATAAGCTTACATGACTTTGTATTTTGTCAGATTTATAGTTTCCACCGAATCTGACATTATTAATCATTTGACTCGTTTGGGGGTTGAACCCTTAATCTTCGGCTTTCCATACCGATGCTCAACCACTGAGCCATGAATCACGTGATATTGAGTCTGTTTTTCTGAATATACGGGGTCAGGATATTTACACTTAGAATAATTTTTGTTGCAATAAATTTATATTATCTCACCCATGTTGGGAACCAGTAGTGGGAAACAGAAATAGGACATTTTCCTCATCGGATTAGATAAGTTGCATCTAAGGTTTGAACCCAAGACCATTAGAACCGCAGGCCAACGCTCAACCACAAAGCTATGAACCACATATACCCTGTGTATGCGACTAGCGTACTATTTGACGAGCTTACAAAAATTGCCAAAAACATTTTCTCATCTAATAATAGTAAAATGATTTGTGTAACTCATAGCTCAATGGATGAGCATCGGTAATGCACGCCGAAGGTATAAGGATCGATACCCGAATGAGTTCAACTCAATATTAAAATAATATGAAAGTTTGTCCAGTAATACAATGGTTGTATGCAATGAAGTATTACTCGGAAGAGTACAGTAACAAACTGCAAGTATGCACAGTACAGCAAAGTATGTGATTATAGTCACAAATGTTACGTGCGGCGTGGCTTGTTGACAAGAGAATATAACTCGAATCGGGGAAATTGAATGGGATCAAGAAAACTGAGGAAAATTTTAAGCACAAGTTTTAAAATTTTTGTTAAGTATTATTATATTTCAAATTGCTAAATACTACTGCTGATCACAGTAAAGGCATGGCCCCCTACGGGCTTATTACATGTCAATGTGAAACGGATGCACTTCAATTTATATGAATTTTAATACTTTGTTTTCGGGACGAAGCAGCGACCCACGACTTCCGATTATCATCAATTGTTTAGGCATCCAGCCTCAGACTCTTTTTCTTCTTGCCTATTATTTGGACTCTACATTAAAGAAATAAAAGATGAGTTGGTGCAACGCTTTGCTTATACACTTAATAACACAGTGATATCCTTTTGGCATTTTTCTTACAAAACTATTACTAGGACATTGTGGGGTTCTGAATAAATATCCTGTTTAGTTTGGTAAAAATCCTTCCCTGTGGACAAGAAAAGAATATTAGTTGGTTTGTAATGTACAACAACTGTTTGATAATTTGTTACTTAGTATAGTGAAATTCTTTTGCATTTTCCTTACAAACTCTTACCAGGATACAACAGGATTTAGAATAAATATCCTGCGTAGTTTGGTAAGAAAATGGGTGTCATACTGTTTGATACCAAACCTTGTTTGCCAACTGCAAAATCACCCACAACGGATTTCATTCCCAAACGCTGTGTACTAGTACAACAGGTGTATAAAGCCAAGGCTGAAAGAAGATAACCATGTGTAGCAAACAGTCAACTTCAGTCCGCACCTTTTTCGCTGTAGTTTGCTCAATTTTGCTTGTCGCGCATCTTATGGTCTAGTGCAGTAGAAAATTCATCATCAGAAGTAAGACATTTCCAATCCACCCAACGTTTCGGTTATGCTCAAAATACGGTGCTGCTTTGAACTCTTCAAATCGACGACTACGTACTTCGGGCGAAATGAATGAATTTCTCATTTCCGTTGCTATCTTCCTCACCTCCGTAGTCTGCTATTCTATGGCCATACTAAACACCGGAAGCTTTTGAAGATGATGGTTTTAGTCCAGAGACCAAGAGGGCAGCACTTCATGAGCCTAGACTGAGTAAGCTTTAAGTACAATACAATTACTCGCAGCTACAATAAAAGTGACGCATGTGGGTACGAAGGCCTAAAAATTGAAAAATCATTTGAACATAATATTAATTTTAAACGAAAATTTGTTATTGTTTTACCCTCGCATTGACAATTGGTTAAAGGGAACGAAAGCAGTCAATTTTAAATAACATTGATGAAAGTATGGTTGCAGATTTCCTTACTGCAGATGTTCTAACGTCGACGTACCGATATGTTCCTGCGATAAAGCTAAATTAATTTTCTCATCAACATCGTCCTCTTATCTTTTACCAGCTCGAATTTTACTATTTTTAGTGTAAAAAATATATAAGGTTAAGAAGCTTTTCATCACCAGAAGGCTTATTGCATTTCCATGTTGACCTATAATCCGAATTGTTTGTACCTCACCATTCTGAATAGTCACTATTGCAATTAAAATAATTTTCTTAAATTCCTTGTGAAAATTATGAATATTAAATATTTACTAGTTCTCCAATAAACCCAATTGCCCATTGTAACTGGTTCTAGGAAAGAGAGGTTCTGTCAGTAAAACTATATGATAAAGATTAGCAAAAGAGTTAATATTATTAGTACAACATATCATCATTAGATAAGCCGTTTTTCTATAGATGCTTGTTGCCATAGATTGTATGTTCTAAAATACATTATTACATATCTCTATGCAATCCATATGAGTGCTGTAAAGACAGTAAGAAAATTAAACCAGAAACAACTACTGTATTTGGATGACTTACTCTCAATTGAAAGTAATAGGTTGCAAGGTGATCCAATACAAGTCTCTTCTGAACTTTTTAACTGTGTCCATTCATTTTCAATTGGAGTAATGGTGTTCAGCCTCAGCATCTTGTCTAAGCAAAAACTTTTTCTGATCCACCATTATTTATTTTCTAAACAAAGAAAATAAAACACAGATCAATAAAAAACATTTTGCTTGAAAAACTTACACAATCTTTGAAAGTAATTCTAATAAATCCTCATATCTCGCATGGTAAAAATCCTTACCTATAGAAATGAAAAGTATGGAAGTGGATTTGTAATCTAATGTGATGTTTAATACTGAACCTAATGTAATGTTGAATGTGAAAAGCAATAGAGCTCATCAACTGAGGAATCAACCAAAACATGATTGTTTTCAAACTCCGTAAAAGGCCTGCAGGAGTTCTTGTCATCACTGAAAACGGCATAACCATGTGCTGGGAGCTACCCACCATATCCTTCTTCCAACATCCTTATCATCTTGACTATTGTCCAATCAATTAACACACACTGGGAGAGATTTTGTCCATGGTTGTTTGACCTTTTGAAAATGAGGTAAAAAATATAAATAAAACACAGAATCATCAATTACCAATCTTTCAATAGATATGAAGTTTGAAAGATATTTATTCAATTAAAGGTCATTACTTGTGATACACTCTATCTAAGCTTTGATTGTACTGTATCCATTGGTACTGTCTGACAGTCACGCAGCAGTAGTTCCATCATCCATTCCAGTTAAAGAAAGACTATTCGCTTTCTAGAACTATAGTTTAAATGATACAAGGGGTGTCAATATGATGCAACGTAAAAACGTGAACGTCACGATCAGTCTAATTACGGAAAAAAGAAAATTAAAGAATAAGGTTTCAATAGCATGCACTTTCCCTGTCCATTTTTGTTATGGATTTTCCATTTCAACAATCTTCTTTTGTTTAATGCACATATTTTTGGCGTGGACATTAATTCAAGGATAACGAAAAGAAGAAAACATATTACCGTTCCTCGTGTTCGTTTCGGCAACATCGGTAAGGAATCCTGTTTTTCATCCCACAACATTCTTGTTTGTAGGTCTCACTTCTAACTTACTACAGTACACATGCAATAACCCAAAACATTCTGTGCCCTTAAATTGATACTCTAATTGACCTTTTTTATGTTTGAGGTTACGGTTCAAGGACAGCGTTTCTCCTGTCACTGGGGTGGTTTGACTATCAGCTGATACAGGACAAGGTACACACCGGAAATAACATGCATCATTGACACATCTCACAAAAACGCCTTTAATTAATTGCAAATGAATTATTAATGCTAAAAGAAATGTATGCGTCTGTCAAACTTCTTTCCTATTGAACAGAAAAATATTTATGTAAGTTGGGGTACAAGTTTTGTAACTAATGAATCTAAAAACAATCCAGAAGATATCATACCAAAAACCAAAATTCTCCTATTGATCTTCCAAATGGCTATCCGAACGATTGCCCGGTAACTACATTCAAGAATACGATGGGTAAAAACGCTGTCATATGCAAATTCGACGGGCAGCAATGAGGTATCCCAATTTTGGGGATGGTCGCGCTCACAGTAAATGCAACAAAGAAAAACGGCGGTCGTTTATTATTTCTAAACAGTTTGATATTTAATCAGAAATAAATAATTTTAAATAAGTTTCTTTTCCCCGCCTAGTGATCCTACCAGCTTTTCATTCAAATACGCAGCCAGGATTCTTTGATCAAATCAGAGGCCTTCTCCCCGATCATTATCTGGAATCGTCATACAAAGCAGAGTCAACATAAACAACGAAAAGTATTCTTTAAATACTGACGACATGCAATGAAAAAACTTTACGTTAGGTACTCACAGCTGGAGCGTTGGTATTGCCGCTTATAACATTAGGCATGATAGAGCAATCAGCCACTCTTAGTCCCTTGATCCCGTACACTTTCAACTGAGGATCCACGACGGCAGTGACATCTGTTGAGGGTCCCATCTTGCAACTGGCGGCCGGATGATACGCCGAAGATGTCGTATAGCGGATAAAGCAACGCCAATAGTCATTCGTCCATGGAACAAAACTCTCACATCCAGGAAAGATTTTATCGTAGACTTTAATTCCCAGTTTTTGAAAAGCCTCTGTTTTACTCAAAGCTAATGAAAATTTCAAGGCTTCCAACATCGTATCAAGGTCTTTCGGATCGTTGTAGTATTTAGGGTCCATGAGCGGCGCAGCGTACGGGTCGGAAGAGGCCAGCCGGATAGTTCCCCTTGATAATGGACGAAGTAACCAAGGTGAGAACTGCAATGTGTCAGTATTAACTATAGGTGCAAAGTATTCGTTCCAAACGTCGTCTCTAAAACCAAAATTCTCGCGTAGAACCGGCCCGCTGTCCGACGCTGCCGACCCTGCAAGAAAAGTGAGTCCAGCGTCTGGCCAGTCATCGTCATCCGTGGATGCGTATTTCGTCTTAAACCACGCGGCGCCTTCGCAACCACCCAGCATTGACATAGGTCCAGCACCGTTGATTGTGTAATTGAGCAGCGTTGCCAAGTTATAGAAACGAGTTTCCAACAACGCGAAAGGCTAAAACGGCGAAAAATTTTTAAACTCTTAGTTAATGAAATTCAGGAATTTGTGAATACTACCTTGTTAATGCGGTAGATAAGGCCAACCGTTTCAGGATGATCTTGAAGGTTGTCGCCCACTGGAAGATCGGCTAAAACAGGAATACCAAACGAGTTTAGGTGGTCGGCTGGACCAATTCCACTCAGCATTAACAATTGTGGGCTGTTGATGGCACCCGCCGAGACTATAATTTCCTTTTTAATTTTGATTTCATAGATTTTCCCTCTTTTTTCGAAGCGTACAGCTGTAGTCTGTTTGGTTGATGGATCAATAACAATCTTGTGAACATGGGAATGCAGGGAGATATGAAGATTGTTCCGACTGCGGACGGGCCTTAAAAAAGCTTTGGCTGTCGAGCATCGAGTTCCTCTTCGTATTGTTCCCTGTACAAGGCCGAAACCTTGTTCACCACCACATAAAAGGACAAATAAGCTTTAACGACTTTGATTAAGGGTGTCTAAAATCATTCGTACCTATTTGCTGAGCAGCATTGAAGTCTACATTTTGGAAACCCATTTCTACGCCTCCTTCAACGAACGCAGTGACTAACGGTGTTTTATACGGCGGTTCCTGAACGGTTAAGTAACCTCCAGATCCGTGGTACTTGCTATTGGCCGCCAAATACGGATTGCGATTGTCTTCAGATTTGATAAAATAGGGTAGGACGTCATCGTAGGACCATCCATCGTTGCCTAACTTAGCCCATTCATCGTAATCTCGTTTGTTTCCTCTGATATACATCATGTAATTAAGGACAGAAGTGCCACCAATCACTTTTCCGCGAGGCCAATTGCATCTAGGAAAGCCCTCAATTTCGCATCAACTATGATAATAAAGTGATTCTAAACTTATTTAGTTTTTACCTGTTGTCTTTGAAAGCAAGACATGCATCAGACTGCGGCTCCGATCTATAATTCCAATCGACTTTCGAGCGCTGGAGTACCGCGGCCGTACCGGGAACATCGGCCGCAAGAGGTTCCTGTCCACCGGCTTCCAGTAGCAAAACCTTCCAGTCTGGTATTTCACTCAAGCGACTAGCCACAACAGCTCCAGCCGATCCAGCACCAATGACGATAAAATCATATTCATTTAAAAATACCTAATGAGAAAATGTAAAAAATTATTCTTTAGCCAAACGAGTCAGAATGTTATTTTCTTCTAGCACAACAAGAATATCTAGTTCAGAATACAAAATACTGGGTACAAACATTTCAAATCGTGTCTTTGCCACCTGACATTTGTAACTAGTTCGCAAACCATTTTTAAATTTAATACTTGCTGTTTAACGCGTTTGCGTACATTGCTAAGTTTAGATTTTTTTTGTTTTACATTCTTCTGAAAGTTGGCTACGTGTTGAAACAGGTGAACAATGTTAACACTGCGGTCGTTGGCCGTAGCCGAATTAGGAACTTGTGATCATTCTAACCATAACACAATTCTGAGTGACGGAAAGAATCGAGAGTTGAAAAGGAAATTGGACTCGGTTCGACAGTTGCAACGAAGTAAGAAAGAACTTTAACATAAAGCTATAGAGTAAAAATGAATTGAATGTCGTACTCGAGTATCGGTAACAGTGCCTTCCGGGTTGCTTTTATCAAACATGCTGTAAAACAAGTAAGAAAGAAGGAATGACGGCAAAGATGCCCACAAGCTTAAATTCCCCGATAGCTGCGATATTGCCATGTTAAGAAGATCGCTCTTCTGTAGAGGTACTAGGTCCAAAGCTATCCAACGCGACCGGGAGCACGCTACTGAACTGGAATAGCCAAATGCCATCAGCTTTTTATCCTAACGCTGCAGGGAAAAGTCATTGGGTAGAGCAATCCTCTGTGCATCTATGGAAAAAAAACAGGAAAATGTCGAAACTTCTTTTAGCTGCCTCACAGAGGAATAGGGAAGGTTCGTCGTTAGCCGCCAAACCAGTTACATTCATCAGTTAATAATTGTCACGTGTTTGATAAACACAACAACAATTACAAAAGAAAGTGATGTGAAAGAGTTCTTTAAACTTTTCCATCAAGTACGTGTTTCGAATTCAAATGCGGCTAATATAAACCCAAGGGAAATACCACGTCCCAATCTATAACAGTGCATATAAATCAATGCTTACTTTGAAGTAGGTCCTCGATGTGAATATTGTTTCAGGGGTAAAATGCCTATTCAGAAATCTTATTGTGCTGTTTTTCTTTATTCCAATTTCGGAATAATTCCCAAAGAGCCGGTAGATGCGAAATTCTGGCTTCTGACGAGTTGACAATAGTTGTATGGCTATCATTTTTCCAGTTAACACTAACGACATGCCCTGCATATTTAAGTTGTACAGACTGGGGTTATTGACCATCCAGTAAACTTATACGCCACTTTAAATGGATGCAATTATTAGGACGACACGACTATTCTTCTTTTTGAAACCAGGAGACCGGTTCTATAAATATCACAATATCTTGTGAATTACAAAGATATTGCTGTAAAATCAAAGTAATAATATTAAAGCTTGAAGAGACAAGAAACCCGTTACCTAAACTCCTGACAACCAAACATTTTTCTCGTTCTTGTTTTGTAGTGCCTTTAACTTTTTGTCCTTAGTTTTACTTGTAGTCGATTCCGGCATTGGAAGTTGTTATTCGCCACAACAGGAATATGATGGTATTCGAAAGAAGATTTTCACGGGAAACTGATCAATTATTATGCTACACCAAAGTACACAAAATCATTAAGTTACGTTATTGTACAGTAGTTGAGTGTTTCAAGATATAAGTGCTTGATCTAGTTATATCTTTGATTCTTGTAACAGTTGTAGTAGTTGATAAAAAATGATTTATACTCTGTAGACTTTCAGTTGTTCCTTTCCACGGAGGTTTTTGACCATTTTCGAAATTCATGCGATCGGAGGATTAATAAAAAAAGACGGTCAATTTATAATAGCTAAATTTCAGTAAGCCGAACTGCTATAATTGTATGAAACGACGAAGCTAAGATAGAAACATATTACATCTAAAAATGGAGTAATCGTATTACATTTGATGGTTATTGCAGCTGCTGCTAGTTGTTTGTACCACGAGGAAATAAAGACGATCGCGGCAATGTAATTTATACATCTGTAATTGACAAACCGTATGATTAAACAGAATTTATGTTTCATTAAAAAAAAAAAAACAACGAACTATAGGCATCAACCTGATATTTGTTGTAATCCAATGCATGCTTTCTTCTATTACTAATCTAAAGGGTTCTGCAAAATTAAGAATCAGTGTAGATTTGATATTAGTTCTTACTTCATACCTGTTGCATTAAATGAGACATGAAGAATGTGATGCGTTTAGAAGACAATGATTGAATGCAATGTGACTATCCAGGATTTTGGAGGGCACAGGTTTCCCCTTTAAATCCATTGTTTTTACTGCACTTTTGCTGACGATGCAGGATGACAAATAATCATCTAAAGAAAAACAATTTATAACTAAGACATCTGTTACAAAACCAAGGTCAATATCCTGTATCTAATACTAACAATATTACTGCAACAAAACAATTCTAAATCACCAACAGTTGTAACTAACAATTCCAACTTCTAACCAAATACTCATCATTTTAAGTATTAACTTGAAATGCTTAAGAGATGTTTAGCTAATTCTACACAATTCTAGAGATCTACAGATAATTATTTGAACGTGGGCTATGAAGGGCGTTAAGGATTATGGGTTTAAAAGATCTCACACCACCGTGATATATGTGCATTTTTAACGTTAAATTATTTTGTGAATTTTAAGATTACCTACGTGGTGATATTTAAGACTTTAAAATTCCGGATTCGAAAAACATTACTAAAACGTATTGGTAGCATGCTACAATTTTACCTACCACGTTTAAGGTTGACACAACACTGATCCTACATAGCATTTTGGCGCCGAGCCTTACCATGGTGACTCATAGCCGGCTGTGCCAAAGCCGCCAATAGACGTATCTTTTTACTGGAAGAGGCGGGGCTTTCAGGACCGGGCAATCTGAATTTTCACCACAAACGCCATCAGGTATCAAACGAGGTACTACACCCCGATTAAAAGCAATCGATTCTTAATGTGAGCTTAATTGATTGTAATCGGCAGGCCATTGTCCATTTAATCCTCCATTTTTTAAAATGGCGCTGTTGCTCTCTGGGGTAACCCCCGGAAGTAAACATCTGTCTTCCTTACTGTAGAACTATTCCTCTTGTATGATTTCTTTTTGGGCGAGGCCGGGATTCTAGTTACAGCTGATCGGGACTAATTCCTATATTCTATAATGTAACTTGACTCATTCAAAGCTGATGTACCAGTTGACCAACGACTGACAATCATACATGAATTTGAAGAACTGTGAAAAACATTGTCATTTAATGTTCAATGTTTTGGAGTGGGAAAAGAAGACCTAAATTGGGAAACAAATTACAGTAACTGTAACTAAGCTTAAGTTCAGAAGCATTTATTTTAATTTTACAATGCATAACCGACTGTTCTTCTCAATTCGGGTGTGTTGGTGGTCTTTTCTTCATATCAGCTATTGGTTTTGAGGAAAAGCGAAGAAATCTGAACACCATTACATGTAAATTAACTTTTGTTTGTTTGTTTGTTTTTTTTGTTTGTTTTCATAATCCGACCTCTTCTTCAAATCAAAGGGTAAGATAGGGTAAAAGAGAATCACATTTACATCAGTATAACAAGGTAGGCCAACACATTTTTGCATAAAGATGAACAAGAGAATAAAGGGTTGTGAAAATAAAAGATTTCTTTACGCATTGCCCACCATGCTATTGTTGATCCAGCATTCTAGTTGCCACCTTATTATCCTTCCTATCCAAAATCTTCTATGAATTTTTGCAATTTAACCAGATCTTCTTCATTAACGGTCGGCTTTGAAGTAGCCAAAGATCGTAACATGTCACTCTGTCGAAATATTAAAGAGACGGTTTTTCAAGTAAACGTAAATCTATAGAAACAAGTCAGTGTAGAGACCACAGTTTACCATGGTGACAGGTGGTTCCAATAGCTTATCTCCTGGAACGTCCATCCAATTTATTGCAATGGCACCAGGGGATCCAGGACTACATGGTGTTAGTAGATCGTCCACGATAACATTAGGATCGGCAGTAGATGGTCCTCTTACACGTCGGAAATGAGTTGCTAACTGAACTTTTCGAACAGGTTGCATTAGAGCGTCTCGTACCAATATCGTGATATCCGCACCAGAGAATCTGCAGCAGAAAAAGATGTAAAAAAAATAAGTAAAACCCAGAATCATCAATTCCCAACCTTTCAATAGATGTGACATTAGAAACATATTCATTCAACTAAACGTCGTTACTTGTGATACATTCTATCAAAGCCTTGATTGTACTGTATCCATTGGTACTGTCTGACAGTGACGCAGCAGTAGTTCCATCATCCATTCCAGTTAAAGAAAGACTATTCACTTTCTAGAACTATAGTTGAAATGATACACAGGGCTGTCAATATGATGCAACGTAAAACTGTGAAAAACATAATCAGTCTAATTAAGGAAAAAAGAAAATTAAAGAATAAGGTTTCAATAGCATGCACTTTCCCTGTCAATGTTTGTTATGAATTTTCAATTTCAACAATCTTCTTTTGTTTTATGCACATATTTTTGGCGTAGACATTAATTTAAGGATAAAGAAAAGAAGAATCCACATAACCATTCCTCGTGTTGGTTTCGGCAACATCGGTAAAGAATCCTACTGTTTTTCGTCCCACAACATTCTTGTTTGTAGGGCTCACTTCTAACTTACTACCGTACACATACAATAACCCAAAACATATTCTGTGCCCTTAAATTAATACTCTAATTGACCTTTTTAATTTTTGAGATTACGGTTCAAGGACAGCGTTTCTCCATTTTTCCTGTCACTGGGGTGGTTTGACTATCAGCTGATACGGGATAAGGTACACACCGGAAAGAACGTGCATCATTGCCACATCTCACAAAAACGCTGATAATTAATTGCAGGTCAATTATTAATCCTAAAAGAAATACGTGCGTGTTAGAGCTTCTTTTCTGTTGAACAGAAAAATATTGACGAAGGTGTGAAACAAGTTTTGTAACTAATAACTCTAAAAACACATGCCTAATGATAATAGAACACGTTATCTCCCGAACCGCAATCCAAAACATACATCAAAAACCAAAAATCTCCAGTTGATCTGCCAAATGTTTATCCGAACGACGGCCCGGTAACAATATTCAAGCATACGATGGGTAGACACGTACCATATGCAAATTTGACGAGCAGCAATTAGCTGTCCAAATTCTGAATTTGGTCGCGCTCACAGTCAATACGCTAACGAAAAAACGGCGTTCGTTTATTATTTATGAACAGCTTTGATAATTAATCAGAATAAATTATTTTTAATGTTTCTTTTCTGCTCCTAATGATCCTGCCAGCTAGGATACTTCCTTCTTTTCCATTCAAATGCGCAGCCAGGATTTTTGTCTTTTCCATTCAAATGCGCAGCCAGGATTCTTTGATCAAATCAGAAACCTTCTCTCCTATCATTATCTGGAATCGTCATACAAAGCAGAGTCAACATAAACAACGAAAAGTATTCTTTAAATACTAACGACATGCAATGAAAAAACTTTACGTTAGGTACTCACAGCTGGAGCGTTGGTATTGCCGCTTATAACATTAGGCATGATAGAGCAATCAGCCACTCTTAGTCCCTTGATCCCGTACACTTTCAACTGAGGATCAACGACAGCGGCGACATCTGTTGAGGGCCCCATTTTGCAAGTGCCGGACGGATGATATGCAGTAGATGTCGTATAGCGGATTAAACAACGCCAATAGTCATCCGTCCATGGAACAAAACTCTCACAGCCGGGAAAGATTTTGTCATAGACTTTAATTCCCAGCTTTTGAAAAGCCTCTGTTTTACTCAAAGCTAATGAAAATTTCAATGCTTCCAACATCGTATCAAGGTCTTTCGGATCGCTGTAGTATTTAGGATCCATCAGCGGAGCAGCGTATGGGTCGGACGAGGCCAGCCGGACAGTTCCCCTTGATAAGGGACGAAGTAACCAAGGTGCGAACTGCAATGTGTCAGTATTAACTATAGGTGCATAGTATTCGTTCCAAACATCGTGTCTGAAACCATAATTATCGCGGAGAACGGGCCCGCTGTCCGACGCTGCCGACCCTGCAAGAAAAGTGAGTCCAGCGTCTGGCCAGTCACCATCCTCCGTGGGTACGTATTTCGTCTTGAACCACGCGGCGCCTTCGATACCACCCAACATTGACATGGGTCCAGCAGCGTTGATTGTGTAATTGAGCAGCGTAGCCAAGTTATAGAAACGAGTTTCCAACATCCCGAAAGGCTAAAAATGATTAAACTCTTAGTTAATGAAATTCAGGAATTTGTGAATATTACCTTGTTGATGCGGTAGACGAGGCCAACCGTTTCAGGGTGATCTTGAAGGTTGTCACCCACTAGAAGATCGGCTAAAACAGGAATGCCAAACGAGTTGAGGTGGTCAACTGGGCCAATTCCACTCAGCATTAACAATTGCGGGCTGTTGATGCCACCCGCCGAGACGATAATTTCTTTTTTAACTTTAATTTCGTAGATTTTCCCTCTTTTTTCGAAACGTACAGCTGTGGCCTGTTTGGTTGATGGATCAATAACAATCTTGTGAACATGGGAATGCAGGGAGATGTGAAGGTTGTTTCGACTGCGGACGGGCCTTAAAAAAGCTTTGGCTGTCGAACATCGAGTTCCTCTTCGTATTGTCCCCTGTATAATGCCGAAACCTTATCCACCACATAAAAGAACATTTAAAATTCAAAGACTTTCACATGATTAATGGATCAGACGTACCTATTTGTTTAGCACCATTAAAGTCTAAATTATCGAAACCCATTTCTACGCCTCCTTCGACGAACGCAGTGACTAATGGCGTTTTAAACGGCGGTTCCTGAACTGTTAAGTAGCCTCCAGATCCATGGTACTTGCTGTTAGCCGCCAAATACGGATTACGATTGTCTTCAGATTTGATAAAATAGGGTAGAACGTCATCGTATGACCATCCGTCGTTGCCTAATGCAGCCCATTCATCGTAATCTCGTTTGTTTCCTCTGACGTACATCATGTAATTAAGGACAGAACTGCCGCCAATCACTTTACCGCGTGGCCAATTGCATCTGCGAAAACACCCAAATTAACGTTAACTATGATAGTAAAAAGGATTTTAAGCGTATTTAATTTTTACCTGTTGTCTTTGAAAGCAAGACATGCATCAGATTGCGGTTCCGTTCTATAATTCCAATCGACTTTCGAACGCTGGAGTACCGCGGCCGTACCGGGAATATCGGCTGCGAGAGGTTCCTGTCCACCGGCTTCCAGTAGCAAAACCTTCCAGTCTGATATTTCACTCAAGCGACTAGCCACAACAGCTCCAGCTGATCCGGCACCAATAACGATAAAATCATATTCATTTAAAAATACCTGTTGAGAAAATGAAAAAAAATTATTCTTTAGCCAAACGAGTAAGGATGCTTTTTTCGTTTCGCACAACAAGAAAATCCGGTTTAAGTATAATATATCGCTACAAACATTTCAAATCGTTTCTTCGCCACCTGCAATTTTTAACCAGTTTGCAAACAATTTTTTGAACATAATACTTGCTATTTAACGCGTTTGCGTACGTTGTTAAAACTTTAGATCTTTTTTTTTCTAACATTCTTCTGGAAGTTGGCTACGTGTTGAAACAGAGGTGAACAATGTTCACACTGCGGTCGATGACCGCAGCCAAATTAGGAACTAGAGATCATTCTAACCATAACAGAATTCTGAGCGACGGAAGAATCGAGAGCTGAAATGCAAATTGGACTCGATTCGACAGTTGCAACGACGTAAGAAAGAACTTTAACATAAAGCTTTAAAATGAGAATGAGTAAAAATGAATTGAATGTCGTACTTGAGTATCGGTAACAATTCCTTCAGGGTTGCTTTTATCAAACATGCTGTAAAACAAGTAAGAAAGAAGGAATGACGGCAAAGATGCCCACAAGCTTAAATTGCCCGAAAGCTGCGACAGTGACATGTTTAAAGATCGCTCTTCTGTTACTTCAACTTAGAGGGACTAGGTCCAGAACTATCCAATGCGACCAGGAGTATGATACTGAACTGGAATAGCGAAATGCCATCAGCTTTTATCCCAGGCGCTGCAGGGCATAATTCATTGGGTAGGGGGCAATACTCCACGCATCAATTTAAAAAACAGGAAAATGTCGAAACTTCTTTTAGCTGCCCCACAGTGGAATGGGGAAGGTGCAACTTTAGCCGCAAAACTAGTTCCACTCATAAGTTAATGATTGCCACGTGTTTCATCAACAGCAACAACAATTGAAAAAGGTATTGATGATAACCTAGTTCTTTAAACTTGTCCATCAAGTATCTGTTTTGAATCCAATTGGGACTAATATAATTCGACGGGAAATACCTCGTCCCTTTCTATAACTGCGTATTTAAATCCAGTCTTCATTGGGAGTAGGTACGCGATGTGAGAATTGTCTCAGATGGAAAATACCTATTCAGAAATCCCATTATGCTGTTTGCTCTATTCCGATTTTGGCATGTTTCCCAAAGGGCCAATGGACGACGAATTTTTCATGGCTTTGGGAGCTTACCTTCGTATGACACGACGGTTCTTGTTTAATTATACTTCTGAAACCAAGAGACCGGTTTTTTTCATTTCACAACATTTTGCGAATTACGAACACGAAGCTCTAAATCAAAGTAAGATAACATTAAAGGTAGTGGCGATAAGAAACCCGTTACCTAAAACTCCTGACAACCAAACTGTTTTCTGGTCCTTGTTTTGGAGTGCTTGTTTTTTTTTTTTGTTCTTTAGTTTTACTTGTTGTCGATTCCGGTATTGCAAGTTATTCGCTACATCAGGAATATGATGGTATTCGAAAGAAGATTTTCAACGGGAAACTGATCAATTACCATGCAGCAGCAAAGTACACAAAATCATTAAGTTACGTTATTGTAAAGTAGTTGAGTGTTTCAAGATATAAGTGCTTGATCTAGTTATACCTTTGATTCTTGTAACAGTTGTGGTAGTTGATAAAAAATGATTTATACTCTGTAGACTTTCAGTTGTTCCTTTCCAGGGAGGTTTTTGACCATCTTCGAAATTCATGCGATCGGAGGATTAATAAAAACAAGACGGTCAATTTATAATAGCTAAATTTCAGTAAGCCGAACTGCTATAATTGTATGAAACGACGAAGCTAAGATAGAAACATATTACATCTAAAAATGGAGTAATCGTATTACATTTGATGGTTATTGCAGCTGCTGCTAGTTGTTTGTACCACGAGGAAATAAAGACGATCGCGGCAATGTAATTTATACATCTGTAATTGACAAACCGTATGATTAAACAGAATTTATGTTTCATTAAAAAAAAACAACAACGAACTATAGGCATCAACCTGATATTTGTTGTAATCCAATGCATGCTTTCTTCTATTACTAATCTAAAGGGTTCTGCAAAATTAAGAATCAGTGTAGATTTGATATTAGTTCTTATTTGATACCTGTTGCATTAAATGAGACTTGAAGAATGTGATGTGTTTAGAAGATGATGATTGAATGCAATGTGACTATCCAGGATCTTGGAGAAGGATACAGAAATCCCCTTTAAATCCATTGTTTTTATTGCACCTTTGCTGATGGCGCAGGATAACAAATAATCATCTAAAGAAAAACAATTTATAACTAAGACATCTGTTACAAAACCAAGGTCAATATCCTGTGTCTAATGCTAACAACATTACTGCAACAAAACAATTCTAGATCACCAACAGTTGTAACTAACAATTTCAACTTCTAACCAAATACTCATCATTTCAACTATTAACTTGAAATGCTTAAGAGATCTTTAGCTAATTCTACACACTTCTAGAGATCTACAGATAATTTTTGCTATCAAGGGCGTTAAGGTTTATGGGTTTAAAAGATCTTACGTCTCCGTGATATATGTGCATTTTTAACGTAAAACTATTCTGTTTAAACTTAAAATATATCTTTTTACTTAAAATGTATTAGTCAAAATGCCACAATTTCACCTACCACGTTTAATAGTGACACAACACTGATCCTACGTTACATTTTGGCGCCGAGCCTCAATATGGCGACTCATCAGCGCCTGCGCCAAAGCCGCCAATAGAAGAATCTTTTTACCCGCAAAGGCGGGGCTTCAGGGCCCGGGCAATCAAATTTTTCACAACAAAAGGCATCAGGTATCAATCGGTGTTCACTCCCCGATGAGAATCGATTGTTAATGTGAGCTTAGTTGATCTTAATCGGTAGGCCAATGCGCACCATTTAATCCACAATTTTTTGCAATGGCACCGTTGCTCTCTGGGGTAACCCCCGGAAGTGAACTTCTTTCTTCCTCAGTGTAGAACTACTCCTCTTGCATGATTTCTTTTTGGGCGGGGCCGGGATCCTGATTACAGCTGATCTGGACTAGTTCCTATCTTCTACAAAATAAGTTGACTCACTCAAAGCTGATGTATCAGCTTATCAATGACTGACAATCATACATGAATTTAAAGAATTGCGAAAAACACTGTCCTTTAGTGTTCAATGTTTTTGGAATGGGAAAAGAAGATCTAAATTGGGCAACAAATTACAATAACTGTTACTAAGCCTAAGTTTAGAAGCATTTATTTTAATTTTACAATGCATAACCGACCGTTCTTTTCAATTTGGGGTGTGTTGGTAGTCTTTTCTTCATATCAGCTATTGGTTTTGAGGATAAGCAAAAAAAAAACAGAACACCATTACATGTAAATTAACTTTTGTTTGAAGAGACTGAAGGCTTCTTCTTAATTCTTTTCGTAATCCGACCACTTCTGTAAATCCAAACGGTAAGATAGGGGAAAAGAGAATCACATTTACATCAGTATAACAAGGTAGGCCAACACATTTTTGTATATAGGTGAACAAGTGGATAAGGGGTTGTGAAAATAAAAGGTTTATTTACGCATTGCCCACCATGCTAGTGTTGATCCAGCATTCTACTTGCCACCTTATCCTTCCTGTCCAAAATCTTCGGTGAACTTTTGCAATTTCACAAGGTCCTCATCGTTGACGGTAGGCTTCGACGTAGCCAAAGATCGTAACATGTCACTCTGGCGAAATATAAAAGAGACAGTTTTTCAAATAAAGGCAAATCTATAAAAACAAGGCCATGTGGAGACCACAGTTTACCATGGTGACAGGTGGTTCCAATAGCTTATCTCCTGGAACGTCCATCCAATTCATTTCAATGGCACCAGGAGATCCAGGACTACATGGTGTTAGTAGATCGTCAACGATAACATTAGGATCGGCAGTAGATGGTCCTCTTACACGTCGGAAATGAGTTGCTAACTGAACTTTGCGAACAGGTTGCATTAGAGCGTCCCGTACCAATATCGTGATATCGGCACCAGAGAATCTACAGCAGAAAACAGTGACCCTTGTAATACAGTTGCTTTAAAAATAATCGTTTAACAAATATACTCACCCCTCAGTTTTCTTGGCAAGCAACCGTAGATCTTCTTCTGTCAGACTATGTTTGGTATCTCCAAAAGCCAATTTAAACATGTTCAATCTAGCTGGTTCTTCGGGAAGGGGAATGTATATTCGCTTTTCAAAGCGTCGTCTATGAAAAATCCATTGAAGTTTAAAGCGTATTCAAGAAATAAAAATGGCATTAAAACAACCTTATGGCAGAATCCAGTACCCACGGGATGTTGGTGGCGGCCAAAACTAAGATTCCTTGCTGATCTTTACCAACGCCTTGCATTTGGATGAGGAACTCGGTCTTGATCCTCCTTGCCGATTCTGATTCATTCTCCGAGCGTGTCGAGCAAAGCGAATCGATTTCATCAATGAAAACGATTGACGGTTTGTGTTGGCGAGCTAACTCAAACAAGTTACGCACAAGTTTTTCTGATTCACCCAGCCATTTCGAAACCAAGTCAGAAGAAGAAACCGAAAAGAAGGTCGAATTGTTGGCCTCAGTGGCAACAGCTTTGGCTAGGTATGATTTTCCAGTACCAGGTGGCTAAAGAATTATCACTAATTAATTATCTCAGAGGAGAAATTGCTAAAGTGGAAATCATTCTACCCCAAAAAGTAGGATTCCTTTCCATGGTGTTCTCTTGCCAGTAAAGAGTTGGGGGAATTTTATGGGAAGAATTACAGCTTCCTTTAATGCTTCTTTAGCTCCCTCTAGACCCGCAACATCTGACCAGCTTACATTAGGTTTTTCCATAACAATGGCTCCTTCAAGTTTAGTTTGCATTTTCTTCTTTTCTGGATCATCTCCGTCTTCATCTGACTCGCTGTCTTTTTCATTACTTTTCCTACAAAAGAAATACACTAAAATCTTTAACTCGAATTTACATTGTTATGATTTACTTTGTTGGAGCAGCTCCATCTTTGACTGGTTTCTTGCTTGTGTCTTTTCCTTTTTTCAGGTATTCTTTCAGCTTTTCTGCTCTTTCAAGGTAGTGTTTGCACTTTTCTCTAATCGTCTCTCTTGCTCGTTCGCTTTGAGTTCCATCTACATTAAAACAAGATACTGACACGTTAAATCTTCAGGTTTTAGTTCCTAGGTAAACTTACACTTGATGGCATGAAGAAAATATTCAACTGAATGTTCATATAGTCGAAGAGCTTCTTCGTAATTTTTGTTTTTGTCTTCCTCGGTCGCTTTTGTCACAAGATCGATTGCTTTCTGTAACAGGTCAGTAAATATTGTTCAATCATGTTGTGCAATTTTAGCTAAATGACTAATACTTGAAGGGCGGGATTGGTCGCCATAGCCTGAGAAATAACAGTGAAACGCTACACTGACAGTGATAGGCCAACAGAAGCAGAAATGCAATAACAGTTCTATTGACAATGTTTTAGATTTTCGTACTACTCTACTTGAATAATCGATGGCAAAATTGAGGACGATCCAGGAGAAAAGGACAACACTAATCTTGACTTTCCGCCAAGTACCGATAGTTGCCGAAGGCTGGACAAGCCAGTATAAAAATACTTGGAAGTTGTTTCATGAAATGACCGTGTGGCGCTGACAACCATGCATTTCAATGTTGTCCACGCGGTAAGAAGTGAGAACTAAGAAAGAAACTTTATGTTTCTAAAAATGTATTGTTTCATGTAATTGATAATCATGCTGATAAAAATTTTAAACGTAAAACGGGATTTAAAATATTAAAATATATATCATTCAAGTTAAAATGTGGGGCAAGATCTAGGGGACTAGATCATGCTGCTGTTCCAGGTAATTTGGTAGCAAGTTGGCTTGTAAAGTTGCTGCTAAACGTTGCTTCCACTCGACCGCTTTCATTTGCAGTATCTAAGAAAATATTCTTGATATTTATTTTTCCAATTGGGTTAAAAAGATTTTTGACTTACTCGTTTTGTTGCTATGGATTGGCTCAGCGGTATTTTTAATGATTAAAGTACCATTGTCACAGCTGTCGAGTAGATAATCACAGATCGTCGTCTCGTTCAATATTAGTTTCCTACTCTCTGCTATCTGCAACGGCTTCGACACGACTGAAAAAATAATTGAAGTAAAAAAAAAAACGATAATAATCAGCATCTCGTTCAACGAAATGCCATGGGCAGTAGGCGATGGGAAGACTCACATTCCATGTACATAGAAATTCCAATGGCTATTAGTCCAACTACAGCCAGACAAATAAAGAATATGCCAATCATGGAACATATAGACATTCGTTTCGTAGACGGCTGGCCGGCTGCTCGACCACTTTTAGTGTCATGTAATTCTAAAGGACTTTCGCTGATATCGATTCGATGATGATCGCCCTTTTCTCTTAATGGATCAGCACTGCTTGTAATGGCACGCGTCACGCACATCAAACCAGACCTCCAACAAACAAATAAAAAAGCATATTCGAGACCACAAGAAACTAAAACTTGTAACAGATTATTCACTTGAAATCAAAGCAGCTAGAAGTTTGTTGGCTGAACTCGGAATTCCAACTGGAATCATTGTCGGCAACAGCTGATCTAGCGGCCGGGTGATTCGGACCACCAATATCGACGGAGGTGAAACTGCTCTCCAACCCAGAGGTAGTCAAACAAGGTGGCATCGTACCCCCCGACACCACCATAACTTTGTCTTTCGACTACATGTTTGTCAGTAATAGATTTACATGTAAAACTAAACGTTTTAAATATTTAAACACTCAACTGATAGAGGTACTGGTGAAGACGATGATTTTGGTGTTGACGGTTGTTGGCACAGCGACAGAGGTGTGACATACGCATCGACATCAGGTTTAATTATGCCAAAGGTGGTGCACAAGCTCAATGGCGAAGGAACATTATTATTGTCGTGGATTTTCCGATGAGATGATGGAGATTGAAACCCCAGGGGAGTATGTACGTGGTCGACATCTTCCACGACGATAGATGGTGTCGGTTGAAAAGAGTTCAACATTTTGTCACTAGAATTAATCACCAAAAAACAAGTGGGATTGAGTAACGAAATATAAAGAAATAACAATATGTCACATCTTACTTTGCCGATAAGAAAAACCAAGTGAACTAGACCAATGTGTGTAAAATGAGACGACGACCTCAAAGCGATTCGTACGCGAATGTGGCAACTGGTGTGAGGGCGCCCAAAGTTATTTTTTCAGTGGCATTTAATCGATGGGGGATGGGTAAGAAAAGGAAAAAAAATGGGTTGCAAAAACTTGGCAACCTCGTTTGTTTTATCAACCAAAATAAAATTTAATTTAACTATGTTATTTATTCACATTAATGCATCATTAGTTGAAAAGGGGTGTGGAAATCCTTTCCTTGAATGTCATGGCGTCATGGCTCTCTTCAGTCTTCACAAGTTTACATCAATTCCACAAAATATTTTTAAAAAAACATTGACCATAGTTAATTTGGTAGATTCAGTCACTATATATTTCTAGGAAAAGATTTCGACAAGCATCTTAGTGAATTGGGCTTGCTCTGTGAAATGGAAGGGCGATTCCTTCATTCCTCCATCCTCCTCCTCAATGGCCCCTATTCAAAATGGCCTCACCTTGTGCCATGCCTTGTGTCCGTCGGCGGAAAACTGGCAATGCAGCCGTGATTCTTCTTTTTTGTTTTCTTTATAGTGTTTGTCTGCTACCGGGATTGAAATACAAGGTTGGAATTGTGCGCGAATTTGTTTTGGCTTCTCATGGTTTCCATTTCCGTTATCCATTTTCACATTTGAAGTTCACGGGAAAAAATGAGCTCAGACTTGGAATTACCGGCCGAGTTGATGAGTCGCCCATTGGCATTAGTGGGGCTGACGGGACTGCATGTTGAAACGAATCAAACTCACCTGCTAATTTGGAATTCTTTCACGTCATCCAATCGAAACGAGCGGCCTCCCCTCAATTTCATTCTTTTTGGAGTCAATCACACATTCCCCGTGGCAAAACCTGATGTAACAGCATTCAAAGACCATTTAAAAATGATTGAAAAGCTAATTTTGTTGCCTATTTTAATAACAGAGAACGTCATATGAATGGTACATTCCGAAAGGCATCCTCAAGAGAAAATGGATGTCAAAACACCTAAACCAAATTCCTGGAGTCTTGGTCCTCTTCTATGACTTAGAATGGGATGATCCCGCATGGAAAGCAAAGCATGCAGAATGTGCCCACCTCATCCAGACAATACGGTAATTGAAAATTGGCGGCTGAAAACTAAACACCGTGGTATACCACAATTAATTCTCTCTCCTCGTACATAGAATGAAGCTTATGGGAAGGGGCACTAAACTATGTCTAGTCCTCCTACAAAATAGTCCCCCATTACCATCCAGTGAAGATATATTGGCAGCAGATAGGGCTGCAGCCCTGTGCCAAGTGTGTGAGTTGCCACCAAAATCACTCTTTGTCCTCCCTTGTCGCAGTGATCATCTGCAAGGATACATTCTGAGGTATAGAGCCCACTACAGTTGTCAGACATCCTTTGCTGATCTTATTTTATTTTTTAGATTGGAGAGTGCATTTTATGAGCTTTGCCAAAGTAGTTACCATTTGTCTTCCCGGGCCGTTCGCTCCCATCGCGACCAGTTAAATCGTACCAATCATGGCTACCTGTTTGTCCGGCATCAGTTTAAAATCGGATTTTATCATGAGCTTAAGCAGGATGTTGCAATGGCGCACAAGCACTACAGTCAGTCATATGCACACCTGCTCGAACTGCGCATCACCGATGCCAATGTTACTGAAGTAAAGATTGTTTCCGGCTACATTGGCTATAAAGTTTGGCGGTTGTCGTTCTTGCTGAATCTACCCCGCGAAGCCATTGCCCATTTCCGAAGCCACATGGACTTTTTCCGCCTGCGGGTCGGCAATCCTTTGAGTAAATTTGAACATCACGCTTGGCTGGCTGTGCAGTATAGATAAAAATTTCATATTTTTATCTGTGAAAAAACCGTTAAACCTCTTTGTTTAGATTTTCGACATTTGGCCGATTGTTTGAAGATGCGATTGAGTTAGGATTACCTGCAATTCAGACTCAGCATCCTGGTTTCTTCTATCAACAGGCAGCACAGCAAGCCATTCAAAGGAAAAAGGCCTGCTATCAAGATTATGCTGCCCTCGATCAGACTGCCATTCAAACTCCGTTACCTTTCGATGAATCGTCACAGCTCGAATTTTACGGTCAGAGGCCATGGCGACCGAATCGCTTAAGTCTTGAACCCTCCGATATGAAAGCGGAAAATGACGGGATCACTGCGTTACTAGTCCGTGAACGCCTTCAAGTTGATCTCACGGTACTTGATTTAAATCTTCTCTTTATGTTCGATTATCATTTTTGTTTAACTAGGCAATGATCGTTGGAGCTCTTACGAACGCAGTAAACCAGTTTAAGAATCACCGTTCTCCTAGGATGAAACAATATCTTTGTAACTGTTTTTTTCTTTTTACAAAACAAATGTTATTTTCTAACCTTTCGTTTCGTCAGTGGTCCAAATGGCGGAGGAATATTGCCGTTCTGAAAATTATGCGGAAGCCTTGACGTAACAGACATTCAGTTAAATGAGATATTTCTTTTAAATTATCTGTTGTTGATTGTAGTCTACTTGAGCCTTTGCTTTGGGATTACCGCAAAGATTTCTGGTGGATGCCACTGACGTCCTTGCTCCAACTCGGTTTACGGTGTGCCTACCTTTCTGGCCGACCGGCCGAGTATTTCACCTATGCCGTAGAACTCTGTTCTCGAGTTACCGTCAAAAGTCAAGAAGAAAAGGCGCAAATTTTCGACAATTTTGTTGGAATCCTTCAGAAAAAAATGCCGCCATCGCCGCTTGATTCTGGTGAAAATCCGGCTGCCACTCAGCTATGGGCCGATCAGTTCGCAAATTTTGCTAAAGGCGCCTCCATTACCACGATTGTTACCAACACGATTTCATCGTTTGTCGAAGTCAAGGCAACATTCACGCAAAAACAATTTGCGGCCGAAGATGCAGTCGAGCTTGAAGTTCACGTCATGTGAGTAGCTGAGTTTTGAGTAAGTTGAAAGAGGTTTAAATGTAATTATTATATTTACAGTTATACGGGGCCCATACCGATTAAATTCAGCAGTTTGCATGTGGCTCTGAATAACAGTGCTTATTTACCGTTTTGCCAAGTGGCAAATTCAGATGAATTGGAGTTTGAACCAAACCAGATTCGCCATTACGAGTTTGAATTCGTTGCCCAGCCTCAAGATATCGGAGCAGAACTGCAGGTGTGACGGGTTGACCTTATCGTATTCGATTAAATCTTATTCTCTTTTCTAGATCGTTTCAGTCACTTTTGAAATGAGTCATGAACTGGTAGCTTACTTACGCTGTGAGGGATCATCCAGTGAAGAATTTGGCTCTTTCCGCTCCGAATTTCCTTCGGCTATCGATAAAGGCCTGGCAGGCATATTCGTGTTGAACACAACCGAAATATTGCCGAGGACTGCAAATGTCGAGCTAATTTTGCATCACGAGGCGCCAGCTCTTCGTGGCGAATGCTATCCAATTCATCTTGAATTATTCAATCGCGAAACTGAAGATATTGTCAACGTCACTCTGACCGTAACGACGAGCAGCAGCATTGGAAGAGTTCACGATCAGCCCAAGATCGACGGCAATGTGTCCGTTCAGCTGAAGAACGAGAAACTTGTGGCAGGGCAGATGTGCCAGTGGAACGTCTTTGCTCAGATGGAACAACCGGGAAAGCATAGCATTACGTTCCAGGTGAATTACGAAATCAATAGTGATAGCTGCACGTACAAGAGCCAATATGTCAAGACATTAGAATTAGAAACGGTACAACCTGTTGAATGCGAGGCTCAGTTTCAGACGCTGCAGTTCCAGCCATTGAGGCAGATTCCTGTAGGAGAACAGTGTGTCGCCGTGATGACAGTAACTAATCTGTCACCCTTTCCGTTGCAATTGGAACAAGGCGTTTGGAAATTGGACGCATTGCTGACCAATCATCCGATGGGCAATAGTCAACTCGCTGGATTGATACTTCAGAAAGGCGAAAAGGCAAATGATGTAGCCGTTCTCTCATTTTCTAATGGTGACAATCGCCAGATCAGAACAGGATCCTACACATTAAAATGGAAAAGGTAATATTTCAACATTAAACAAAGAACTTAAATAATTCATCTTATTTTTATAGGTCAAATCACTCGAAAGCAGAGGGATATAAAATTCCATATTCGGCCAGTTCCTTTGATTTGCCCGAAATGGAAACTTGGTCTGTGCCCTTACGTATACACGTCACGTTACCTGCTCACGGGTACGTACGAGAATCGATGAATATGGCCATCGTCATCCATAACCCAGGACCGAGCTACATCGAACTAGACGTCTACATGAGTTCTAATGACGCCTTCATGTTCGCCGGAAACAAACAGGTAAAATACGTGTTTGCATAATATGCGAGTCGTTGCTTAATCCCGTTTTTCTAGATCAAAATTCAGATCTACCCCGAGGATGATTACGAACTAAAGTACAACTTGTACCCGCTCTTGTCTGGTTTTGTTGCATTACCTCCACTGCAATTAAAAACCCCAACTTCAACGATCGATCCGGTAACGGCGATGGATCAGAGTGTCCTGGATGAGCTGGTCAGCCGTTATGTTCCCACCCACATCTACGTTTTGGTAACACTAAGCAAAGAAGATAAAAGAAATTATTTGATTAATTGGCAATACCTTTCCGTTTTTATAGCCACAAGCCAAGGAGAAGGGCAAAACAAATCTGTTACGTTCCGAATAATAAACAATATTAATGTTAAACAAATTGTGATCTACGAACAGATCAAATATATGACATCTTATCTATATAAATTTAAAAACAAAATGTGAAAATCTTTTGTTTTTTTTTCTATCGACATAGGATTTTTTTAATATAAAGCACCGACTGGAAACACATCGCTGGAAGGGAGGGGGAATCGAATGGTCCAACCACGTCGTAAATAACAAAAAGAAAAAAAAATAACCAAGATCTTTGGTTGATAACGGGAGAAAACAAAAAAAATCAAACAATTCGTGTTCGGTCTCTATCTTTTTTGTTATAACGAGATAATACCTTCTCTCATATATAATCTGTCTCTTCGAGGAGGGGGAATAAGGCGTAGCAATTAACTGCATTGCGTTGAAGAAGAAGCAGCTTTTTTCCTTAATTCGACTACTTTCCTGTGTACTCTTTCCATGTCATCTTCAGTGATCGGCAGTTTCAGCATCTAGTCACATAATTCAATAATTAATGAAGTAAAATGGAATGATATCAAATTCTTACGCGAGCAACGAGGACGTTTTCTTCAGTGACGCTGAGATGGAGGTTACGTAATACTTCCATAGATTCGTACATTGTCGGACATTCCTTCATCGTCTTGGGTTTCATAAAACTGTACTTTAAGATGACCAGTCCAACCCGGAAGAGCACTTTCACCCCTGTACAATAATGCAGATTGGAACTGAAAAGAGATATTGGAATTTGTGATAAAATACCCTCACAAAAGAACATGTCCCAAACGCGGAGCACGGAGGACCAAGGAAGCGTGCGAGTGTAGATACACATGAACCATTCCATCATGAAAAGCACGGGGTCTAATTTTTGTTTCGTCTTGGAAGTTTTACGAATAATAAATTTCCCAATTTCTCGGATATGAATTAGTATTAATTAATTACCAAATGGCGATGGACGGACGGTGATACTTTTCTTAGAAGGGCAACAAGGACATCACCATCAATTTGGACTGCTTCCTGTCATACGAGATCATTTCATTAGTTTAAGGCTAATAATTAAATGAAGGGACATATACCAGTCCTTGGCTGTAGTAGCCAGGAAGATAGCGCTCACAGATAGCCACCAAGCACCAAAATGCCTCTTCAGCTGGCATATGCATGACGAGCATAGCCGCAACAGGGGCTTGTCCTTGGAAGTAACCATCTACAGGGTTCAAGATGGTGTAAGCCTTTAGCACCCGAAATAATTCCACTTGGCTGAGTAAACAAAATGTAATTAAAATTAATACGTAAACATGGGAAGGTTCAATTACCCGGGTCCATTGGAATCGGCAAACATCTCGTGCATAGGAAACTGCCTATGCAAATCTTTGCGTATATCATCAAGCCATTTGGGATCTCCAGGCTGGGTGAGGAGCTCGTCGAAAACACCTTTGTTCTTTTCCATGAGGACACCACCACCGCAGAGATACTGCCATGCTCTAGGACGGATCGAGCTGGGTATTCCTTTTCTGCACCTGTCTCTCACCTGTTGGATCGAAATTTTAAACAAGAATGGAAACAAGCACAAGAATTGTCAAACCTTTTTATATTTGTAGGTCATATACTTTTCCCAGTCATCTAGCATGTTTAACCACTTTTGTTCTCTTTTGCGAAAAATTGCAACCATCGCTGGGTTTCTAGTAAACCAGAGAATACAATGACATTAAAAAATAAATATTTAATCATCCCTAACTTACACATCAGTATCATGACTGAACTGAGATCCTCCAAAGAAACCGTACTTGTCTGGGACCGTTGACGCTATTGATCCACCGAAAACCACACTACTGGCATCATCATCCACATCTGTTTGATTTAACGAACCGTTCATAGACAATTGGTTCTTGAGAAGGCGATTTTCCTGAGATTGTAACTGGGCAATATCAGGGGCGGACAACACTGCATCATCAACTCCAAGGATCTCTCTACTTAACCTGTTTTGACGCTTTGACTGCTTTCCATCTCCATTAGGACCCTGATCAGAGGTCTGATATGATTCAGAACTAAAGGGTTCTAAATCAATCATGTTGATCCGTTCAAGCCTTTCAAGACTTTTTCGAAACATACGTCTTTCCACACCTGATGCACTGCCATCATTGACCGCTTCGACATTGCGAAGGAACGGTGATGTTATCACTTGCAGTGATAAGGACTCGTGACGTGTAGCCATTTATGATTACAAATATTTCACAAGTCTTTTATCAAGAAATAAGGCACTCATGGTAATGACACATTCTCCCGACGGTTGCGTGACTTTAAACAGATACTGTGATCAAGAGGAAAACAAGGGAAACAAATAATCAAGGCTATTTTGACGAAAGGAAGGAGGTGGGCTGTTCCCTCAGCCTGGTGAAGCCTAGCAACATTCCTTAGATTATGCGCAATTTTCTTTCTGAGGTTAACACGTATTTTTACATGAAAAGGATATTGTGAATATAACATGACACTCTGTTCTTATTTTAATTTTAATAATTCTCTTCGTTTTGTTGAACATATATATTTTCGATAGAGAGTTCGGCTCGTATATTATATTTTTCACCGCTAGAGCTAAGGAAGGAAATCTTTGTTGCGATACAAATTTGACAGTCTCATTCAAGGCCTTGACAGCAGCAGAAGGGCATTTGAGAGAAAGGAACTAACATAGTCTAAAAAAGTACATAGACAAAGCTGTTGAGAAAAAAAAAATATTTGAAGAATATGGCAGGATCAAGTGGGCGTTACGTGAAATCTAAAGGTTCAAATCCATTTTTTGACGAAGAAGACGATGTGGACGATGAAGAATTCTTGAAACGAGCTCCCAACAAGCGCAACAACTTTGGAGGAAAATTAGCCAACAGTTTGTCAGGCGGAAGTAACAGTTTCCAGCCACTGGACGGTGGAGAAAATCAGAATAGTGCCGAAGAACGTAGACGACAACTTCTTTTGGAAAAGCAGAAAATCGAAGAAAGAACTTTACAGGCATCAGGTCGTGCCAAAGGAGTATTGTACGAAACTGAGCAAATTGGAATTTCCACCGCAGAGGTTTGTGTGACCCATTGTTAAAAAAAACAAACATGTATGATGGCTTGATCAATGCTTTTTTTTTTTTTTAATTCAAGGATTTGGTCAGGCAGCGGGAACAGCTGGAGAGAGCTGGAAATCGACTGGATGAGATGAATAATTCATTGAGGACATCAGAGAGGCACATTCAGAATATCAAGGTATATTGATCTTGGTATGTTTGATCAGGTTGTTCTTTTCCTTGTAATTAATTAAACTGGATTGGTTTGCAGAGTGTGTTTAGCAGTATGAAAAACTATTTCTCAAAGCCTTCAGAGCCCACTAAGAACTCTTCTGAAGGTTCTTTGTTAAAAAGTGGTTCCAGTAGCAGCAGCAGCAATCTATCTAAAGTGTTGGAGCAAAGCTCGTCCCAATTTGACAGAGATTCACCATCGCAGCAACAACATCCAGCATTGAGGATTAAGGGACTGGAAAATGACTTTAGTCACAAACCTCTGTCGAATGTGGACGAACAGCTGGAACAAGATCTGGGTGACATGAGCTTGTCTCTGTCTCGTCTCAAAGGACTAGCCCAAGGATTGTCAACTGAGCTGGACGATCAAAACGTTTTGATTGATCGATTGCAGACCGGTGCTGACAAGGCCGACTGGAGAATCCAGCGCCAAAACAAGGACATGGAACGTCTTTTGAAGAAATGACATCTTTGCTATGTTGTTTATGTGATAAAAAAAAATTGGGAAACGTTTTAAATAATAATTTTCTGTTTCTTTCTTGCGCACCGCACGAATAAATTGCAGCACACACCCCCAGTGTGTATATATATATTATATATTCATTGAACAATACATTTAGGTAAAACATGGACTAGTCTGATCCAACAACCGTTAAGGAATCTTTCGATTAATTTGTTAATGAACACGTAAATTTAACTAATAAGGAATCTGGTTCTGATAATATTGAATCATGTCGTACGTCCTAGTTCGGATGTTGCGGAACGAGGAACGAACAATATTTATCATGTGGTTGGCTGCTTCTCGATCGGACGCCATCGGGACGAAACGTGCTTGAAGCAGCTTGATGGTTTGGCCACGGAAACAGGGTAGTCGTGTGTCCAACATGAGTGAGACTAGCGATACAATCGCTTCTCGGTAAGGCCGCACGGCCAAATAAGCACGAACACACAATTCCATGAAATAACGAAACGGTGGCGCTTCCATCTTGCCACCCATAATCATCACCATTTCCTCAGTTAATTTAATGTCCGGCTCGAATCCTGTATTAATAGAATTGAGTTCAAGTACTTTGTGTATAATTGGAATAATTACCTAAATTGCCACCAGGGGAGCTTTCAAACATGAAGCCAAAGTCGATGTGAATGATGTGGCCTTCGCCATCGATCATGATGTTGCCATTGTGTCGATCTTTGATTTGCAAAAGGAAACCGACCAGAGAATAAGCAGCCATTGATTGAATGAAATTCCTCCTTGCCGTTTGAAATTCTTGGCTCATTTCGTCGCCATATTTGTTGATAAAGTAGTCGTTGAGATTAACATCTGTTTGCCGGCCTAGCTGGTCGCGTGATTTGGCATTGGGAACGCACTCGATCACTCCGCATCCAGGCGAAGTGGCCACCACTCGGTAAGGAAAAAGAAACAAATCCAGATCGACTTGCTGGAAAATGTTTTTAAACAGCGAAATAACCTATTTTTAAAGGGAAATAAATTAACATATAAATTTCCTAAACGTAAAGGCAAATAAATACCTGAAGGGCCAGCATGTCCTGACGGACGTCATCACCTACTTTAAAAATGGCAGCTTGCCACACCAAATTGCTGTTTTCGGCATTTCCGTTACAAGTTGATGAAGGAACATCGTCGCTTGTTAGTCCGCGGTGTTCGAGTTCCAGCAAACCGCATCGCAGCACCCTGAAACGGGCCAAGAACGGGGCTTTGGCCGCACTCTGCATGGGGGTACCGCTATTGTAGTCGATGTCCATCACCAAGGCCTCGGGATTCGATGGCAGGTAACAGCCCGGTTGGACAGCAATTTTAGATAATTGTTCCAAGCAGGCTTTCTTCCTCTCAGCACCTTTGGGGAATGGCCGAATTTCACCCGAAACGGCTGTGATTTTACCAAAGAAATCAAATTCGCGTTCGTAGAATTTCTTCGCCGGCCCAGAGAGTGACGTGACGATCGATTCGATGAGACTTTCCAAAGTGTCGTAGAGATCGTCATCCTTCGTGTGACCCTCTTCGTCTGTGAACTTGTTTGTCTGCATGTTCCAAATGACTTGATGCGCCGCCAGCTGGGATTTCTGGGCCAGCAACTTGATGAATTCGACTACATAGCCCATGTTGTCATAGCGAACGGCCTGCACTAATTGAGGTACGTAGAAGAGGACGGCGTCGGGCGGATAGGAATTGAGACAACGAACAGCTGATGTCACATGAATTAAAAATGATGTTATGTAAAAAAAAAAAAAATGGCTAATTGAAATTACCATATTGAGCTGTGATGGGATGAGGGGGATATTGACGTGAAAAGAACGAAAGCGCTTTGATTGGATGGACGCGTGACCAGTAGAGAGCGTGAGTTAGTTCAGGCGATTCGTTGATGATGCTGTCCGGCGTAACGAGGTAATCCAGGGCTTCCGGAATGTGAGCCACGCAGCTGGGTGTCAACTGGACAAGTCGCTGGATTTCACGTTCCACTCCGGGGGCTGCACGAAGTCGTGCGGCCATACGCACGGCCAAAATGGGACTAATGTCCCATGCCAATCGCACATTATCCCGCCAAACTCGTTCAGTGATTTGCTGGGCCCTCCACGAATTGACGACGTCCTCCCCGGGCAATTGCAATTCCGGCAAGGAGAGCGGATTCAACCAGGTGGAAAAGAATTCCACTTCAGCAGCCAATAAGGACAAGATCAAATTGCGTTTCTTGATGTAATCCTTGACAAAGTTATCCGGATTGTTTGTCCGCTTCATGCGATTGACACGTCGGGATAACGAGCTCATGGCAGTAGCGTTGTTCAATGGGACCGTATTGGCCCATCCAGCACCGGCCACGCCGCGGGTCAGATCGGTCGAAGACGCACTGGATCGGACATCGTAATTATTCCGACTTGAACCGGGTGGCTGTAACGTGCTGCTATTTCCACCTCCTGACGCACTGCCCGCGCGATCACCGGCCAATGATGCCGTCCCAGCTCCACTGCCCGTCAATTGATAATTGGATGAAAATGTAGAAATGGTGTCATCGGCCTGTTAAAAAAATTAGACAATAAGAAATGAATTGGAATAATTTAAATCAAATAGACCTGATCACTTCCAATCAGACTTTGTTTCAAATATTTCTTGTCGGAATGCATCGTGTGCCAAAAGCGGATCATGGACAGCGTGTCTTCTCTCAAATCGGCCATCCGCTTCTTGTTGGGGCATTGAGGCCGGCAGCAAAAGTAGTCGAGACACGTCTGATAGACTCGTTCGCGCAAAAGGTTCTTGGACAGCGAACGGGCCAGCATATCTCCTTGCAGCAACGACAGGGCGCATTGGAGTAAACGATAACGTGTTCCAGCGGCGGCCGGATGACGACTCATCCGTGGTTTACGACTGCCCACGTCAAATGGCAAAGTCACATCAAACATCTGGGCGAACAGCTCGACCTGAATTCGGTTTGAATGCGTTAGATTTTAAAATTTAAAGAGAATTAACATTAATCGAACCTGATCCTGACTGCAATGTTTGGCAATTTCAATGCGTTCAATGAGAAATCTAATCCACAAATCATGCGGCTCGACCAGAGGAGGCACCGGGAGCAATTGGGCACCTTCGTGGACAGCCAGAGGGTTAACGATGGCATCTTCATCTTCGACAGCAAACAATCCCATCCGTTTTTCAAAGGCATATTGCCAAGCGGCGGACATCTCTTGCAGGAAGCAAAACTCGAGATCCGGCCGGGCGGAAATAATCCACTGCCAACATTCGACAGCTGCGCTGACGGCCCCGGTGGTAAACAGTTCTAAATGAGACCAAGCTATCGAATGGAGTAGAGGCCGGCAGACTCCATCAATCCGGATTAGAAGTGAAGCAATGCACCTGAATAAAATCATAATTTTAAAAGTGGAAGATGTTTCGATATTTAAATGTGAATACCACAATGCCCGGTAATGGGCCGTTTCGTCTTTTGCGAGACAGGAATGTCGCATGTCTTCCATTAGCTGTTTAGATAATTTATCCTCCATTTCTTTAGTCGTTTGTTTGGCACCTGCGTCCGATTCCAGGCAACTAAACATTCCAGCCACCTGGCCCGAGTATCGGTTTCGTTTGCCCAGCACGGCGATGAATCGCGGCGAGTCGCATTTGACGCAAGACGGGAGCTTGTCCAGTGTCTGTTTGGCCAATGGAGAACATTGGCAATTGAGAGAGGCGAACGTGTGCAGCGATTCTGTTATCAACAAAGCCATTCCCGCGTGATGCACTCCCGATGTCGATCCACCTTGACGGTGGGAATATTCTTGCAGACGGGCACGTGTTGATTCTGGAGCCCATTTGATTGCCTCTGCCAATATTTCGTGACATCGATCAGAAAAATCTTTGACGATGCCTTCGCGTGCTTCTTGAGTGTCCATCAATACAATGGAATGTGGCGAATTGGGCACAGCCAACCGGCTAGGACCTTGGTGCGGATCCAGATGCAAAGAACCGCTCAGCACTTCAAGAATGTCCAGCATAGCGAAGAGAACGTGCTGATTCCATAGCAAATGAGGAAAACGATCTACTAATGCCGAAAGGTAACGATCGGCCACTCGGCGTATCTGACGCTGGACGTGGTTGAAAAGCACAAGAAGATACTGGGCGTGTCGTTCCAGTTCCGCTTCGCGACGTCCGTCTTTCGGTTTCGATGCCAAAACGTCGAGGAAAATATGGAAGACTCGGTCGCCAACGCTCAATAAACACTGCCACATGCCCGATTTGTCCTTTTGAATGACGGGGTCGCAGAGATATTCAAAAATGGCGTCGAAGCTCGTATCAGCTGCGTGTTTCACCTATTATTTAAAAGACTTTTAATTTCGTGATTAAGATCAAACGTGAATAATGAATCCTTACCCGCAGAGTTTCGAGGCTATAAACGGAGAAGAGATAGCATGACTGGGCAAACGAGAGGTTCTTCACTAATGGAACAACCTCAGGTGGATTGTCCAGCAAATGAAGGATTTGATTTTTCAATTCCGTCAGTTCGTTGACGGAGATGCTCTCATTACGCAAGGCTGAAGTGTATTGCAGTTCACGCAATTCCGAGCGTAACGATGTCTGAGAGACGAGTAATGGGGACTTGACGGCGATTTCCAGAACTCCGCGGTACCACTCATCCGGCCACAATCCCGATTCTTGGAGCGTAAAACCCATAACGACGCAATAAAGCCAAAAGTCGCGGAAAAGTTTGTGCAGCCGAGGTTTAATTGGGCCAGCACCAGCCATGCTGGGCATCCTCCGGATAACGGCTGCAATAATTGGTATCAGCACTCCTAAATTTCCAGCACTGCTCGATGCTAAATAAAACTCTTGTTAATTCATTTGACGTTGGAATGAACATAATTAAATTTACCTTTCATGAGCGAAGCGGATCGTTCGGAAGCTCGTTTCCCTTCTAATCCCAGCTGGACAAAGAGTTCCAGCAGCCTGACTAGCAGTTCGTTAGTTTCATTTTCTCCTTGGATTCCATTGGCCACATTAGCCAGCGCGTTCAAGACGGCCTGCGATACGTGCCTATATTGATTTTTGGATTTGTCCGTCTCGCCCGTAGTAGAATAAACGGTACTGCTGTCTTCGACAGTGATGGATGTAAACATGCGCATGATTTCGTCGCAGATGTGCATCTCGCTCTTGGCAAGCACCATACATCCTAATTGATCGACGATGAGGACGTCGAGTGGCGACGGAGGGTGGCAGAAGCGCACCTGGAAAAACTGTAAAATCGATTCGGCCGTACGGGCCGTCTCCTTCAACGTCACGGCAACGTGACCCAGAGTGATGACGGTATTGTTAGCGATCAGGGCGCTTTCGTTGTCTGAATTCTCTGCCACAAACAGACGATTGGAGACGGTTGCCAAGAAAGCTTGCACGCAATTCGGATCCACTTGCATGCCGGCCTTCAAGGCCAGGCAGAGGTTGTCGATGCTGGCTTCCCTGAGTCGTTCGAAGGCAGCTCGGGCTGAAACAGCAAGTGGATCTTCTGGATTTGGGTTTTGCGATTGGTGATGCAGTCGCAGTAAAATGGGAGACGGGCCGACTAGGAAATCACGTAGACAGGCAATGACGTTGGACGCCAGGTGAGTGAATTTGACGGCCAATCGACCCAGGGCTTTCAGACACACTAAAAGCAATGGCAAGTGAGCCATGATGAGGTGATTATTGTCCTTTGAGTGGATCTTTTCTGCCAGTCGATTAAGAACACTCTCGGCCGTCACTTCTTCCATAGCAGCCCAAACGAGTAAATCTACGCACGAGGCGTTGGCTTGCACTGTCAATCGGTATCTGCAAAAAGCAGAAAGATTGTTTAAAAACACATAATAAATTCAGATTAGGGTAAATTACCTAGTAGCACTCGTAAGGGTATTGCTGGTGGCTTTGGATTCCATCATTAAATGCTTGTGTTGGTCGAAATGACGACTCTGCAATTCTGTTTGACCCGATGTGAAGAGCGATCGAACTAATTCTTGGATATCGGTCATGAAAGTGAGCGGCAGTTGGCCGTGCCCGCTCAATATTTGTTTCAACACTGTCACCAGCACCAAGTTTAGAGTTTCACTGAAGGATTTGTAAGGATATTTGCAAACAGACTGAGATGAAAACATTTCACTGGCCAGACCATCCAGAAACTTGAGGACTGGTTTCTCCAAAAGACTTAGCTGGGCGACTTTTAGAATGGCTTCCAGATGAGAGACGGTGAATTGAATAGATTGACGATTGGTGCTCACTTCAAAACTCGAACCAAAGGCCCGAAAATATGTGGAAGAATCATCTGCCTCTCTGTTAGTGGCTTTGGAATGGAACGAGTCGATATTGGCAAAAACTGTGGTCGATAACGACTGCGGGATGATGGAGCGAAAATTTGAAAAGCTGTGATGCTTTGAAGACGACTGTTCTGTTCGCACAAGAACTGGTGGAGTGGGTTTGGCGAATAGCTTCAAGAACAGGGGGTCGTTAGAGAAACGGCCCATGGCTCTGGCGTGCCCAAACAGCAAGGGAACAATCCGCTTGCATAGCACAACATTTGCTGGACTTTCCAAGTCTTGTTTCTTACTTAGAATCAACTGTGAAATTTCTATCAGGAATGTGACCTGGAAATCCAGAATTTCTTCTCTGGCCTCTTGGTCAAGCACCGCGACATCACAAAGCAGAGTGGTTAGAGAGAAGGCAAAGCATTCTGTGGTTGGTAGGCACCGATTGCGGAAAAGCAATAGGCTGTCTGTCCATCTAGATAGAGGTAAATTTCTCATCAAATCAAAAAAGTAGGGCAGGATTTTATTTTTGTGGGGGAATGGACAGTTGGGGAAATTCAGACATGACTCTAGATAGTAAATGCCAAGGGCAATGACTGCTGATTGACCACGGTGATCCAACTTGAATTCTCCTGTTGCGCCTTTAACAGGGCAAAGGTTGAAGAGATTTGATACCTAAAGTGAAACATGAAAAGATAACATAGAACAAAACCGGGTTTTACATTGATATCCATCTCGTACCTTTTCCCATGGCGTATTTTCGATGTGAGCCAGTGAGCGTGCAAGGTGCTGCACAGTTTTGCTGAAGAAATCACTCGTTTCAATCATTTTCCATAAAAAACAGTTAAAGACGATGATGAGAAAAGTTTCATATCTGTCAAAATACTTATCTGACTTTTGAGGGACTTCACTCCAAGTCGGGACCAGAGTAAGGTGCGGATGCAAACCGCAGACTGCGGAAAGGCTAAACTGCCGATTTTCAAGTGCAGACGGATTCCTAAAAGTGATCCCAATTCACGCGGAAGATGGATAATATGCGGACTGTTTAAGGCTATCCGTTTTATCCCCCCAAAAAAGCGGAATTTTACCAGGCCATCTACCGGTCAGATTTGTAGCTACTCCTGTAATGACATAATTTACCTAACCATATAAAAATCAAAATCTTCAAAAATGGATAGAATTGAAAACAAAATAGAAGAAGGTTCAATTATATTTTAAATGAGCATAATTGTCAGTTTAAAACAAATTTATTTTTTAAACGCGCTAACGCCGGAATGTGCTGGCGCGCCAGTACGATCCAGCGCAATACCGTGGGAATTTTCCCTCAAAAACCTACAAAATTTAACAGTCGTTGGAATTTTTTTAAAAATCAGAGGATATACTCAAAATTGAATGCTGATTTCGTGAAAATTGTTCTTTTTTTTCATTAAGTCGACCGTTTTGGAAATACGCGAATATTTGTGCTAGCAGCTAGCGCCGTCACATACTGGCGCGCCACTTTTCACGAATAGTCGGTGTATAAAAAACGGTTAAATTCGTGAAAAAAAGAACAATTTTCTCGGAATCAGCATTCAATTTCGAGTATATCTTGTGATATTCAACCAAATCCAATGAGTGCCAATTTTTGTAGGTTTTGGAGGTAAAATTCCCACGCTCATTGCGCTGGTGCGTGCTGGCGCGCTAGTGCAATTCAGCACTAGCGGCTACTGAGCCATTCCGCGGCCAAAAGGCCGCAGTTTGACCAGCTAGAGTCCGCGGTCTGCGCCTGCACTTTACTCTCACTCCTAACAAAAAAAAAATGGCGGCGCTTTAGCTTTCACAGCAGACGAGTGAACATTTATATAAAACCCGGCAAACATGGCATCCGTGAGTAGCAAATATGTTTCTAGTTTTCCTTAAAATATTATAATCGCTTTAAGAGAGCAGCTGTTTTAGTTATAAAAATAGATCTATTAAGTATAAGGAGAATTTTTGAACTTGTTGGCTGTCATTTATCGAACAGTGTTCACAGCCTATTAGATCTTTATGCTTTTCGTTCCAAGATAATGTTTTTCAATATCTCACAGCATGCTTTGATTTCATTCTTTTTCAGAAGGCAGAAAAATCCACACCTGCAACTGGTAGCCCAGCTGACCTAAAAGAAAAAAAGAAGGAAAGAATCCTTGATTTGTCTCGTTACATGGACAAGTTGATAAGAGTCAAGTTTACTGGTAAACCACCAATTGTTGATCAATGTTAATATAAATGTAATTGCAAACCTACATTTTCACCTAATCAGGTGGTAGAGAAGCTGCTGGTATCCTTAAAGGCTATGATCCCCTCCTCAACATTGTCTTAGATAACACTGTTGAATACCTTAGAGGTGAGTCCAGATTTCCCGTCACAAAATGCTGCACAGAGGTAACCAATATCTGGTTCTGTTCTTCAAGATTCTGAGGATTCGTTCAAGTTGTCAGAAGATACAAGGCAATTAGGTTTAGTAGTTTGCCGTGGAACAGCAGTCGTCCTGATATGTCCTGCTGACGGTATGGAAGCCATCCCTAATCCGTTCATTCAACCAGAGTAATTACAACTACCTGCAACATTTGAACTGAAAATAATTTGTGTTTTCTGACTTTACAATAAAATTTAAAAAAAGGGCTAGAGGAAATAGTATAATATTATTAATATCCTTCCAAAGGCATAAGTAAAACAGATGGGCGACATAGTACGATGCTTATAGTAACTTGCAAAGTAGCGTAATACAACAGGAAATATAGGAATGCGATTAGCAAGGAGCCTACGACAGTCGAATTCAAACAATTATTTATGTACTAAATATATGGAAGTTTGGGATAGATCCCGTTTGCGTGTGTGTCATTTTCGGCCATCCAACGAAATGAACAAAGAAAACAATTGAATTAAAAGAAAAATAAAATAAATAATTCAATCTGCGACGAAAGAATCGGAATCAAATTCAGCTTCGACGGCTCGACCACCAGCAGATCGCAAAGCTGAACCCGAAATAACTGGAGAAGGGACGATTTCCCACTCGCCAAACGACAAAGCTGAATCATTCTGTTGCTGGACAAATGGGTGGAAACTACTCAATGTCACCTGATTTCCAGATTGACCTGTCAAAGATAAAAACAAATTAATTAAACAAATGATTCTAATGCAAAAATAATAATTGTTAACCAGGTGATTGGTCGCTCATAGTAACGAAACGTTGACTGGGCGACGAAGGCATGTCCGTCTCACCATTATTGCTCATATCCTGCTGCAATTGTGAGTGGTGTAACTTGTCCAGCTGCGATTCCAAGCTAAGGATTTCATTGACCAAAGCACAATGATGGAAATAGACGGGAGGATGCCCACCACCTCGGACGTCTAGCACAGGAATCCATCGTAAATAGCACTGACTCCATAACCGGAAATCAACAAAGGAATCAGCCACTGGGAGCATCGAATACACAGGCCAGTCCAGCTCATGGTACGGGATATCAGCTCCACTTGAATCATTTCCCGATACGAAATCATCCCAATCCTTGCCCAAGTCGAGTTTCAATGGCTTGGTGGTGGGCTGCAGTTTAACGTTATAACTCGGAATCGGATCATAAACTGCTGCTCCGTACACTGTCCATCGCTGTTGAGTTTGTGGGTGCTGGCCCAAATCAACAATGCCCCTAGATGCCCGGTAGGTAACGGCTGGTGATTCATGATTGCTGCTGGACATGAGTGGCATTTCCATTCCTTCTTCGATGGATGAGATCTGCTGTTGATGCGGTGAAAATGACCGGCCGTGATTGTGAAAAAGGGCTCCACGGATTCTCTTCCATCTGCTACTCGTTCCTCCACTTCCTCCATCGTTACTGCTGGCTCGACTTAAAGTCCCACCAGCGTTGCCATGTTCCGGTAGGGCTGCAAGTCCAAAGCGGCTACCCCAACTGCGACCCAACGTGTCCGTCTTCCTGTTTTGTTGTTCCGCCGCCCCGTATTCAGAGGCCCGCAAAGCAGAAAGGCTTCCGGAAATGCTATTGCGTCGGGGTCGACTCCCGCCATCATTGAGGGAGGACGAACCGGGAATCCAACATCGTAGAAGTTGATTGTTTTGGTTGTGATAGTTGGCCGGAGGTATTCCCCTGCGTTGGCGGTAAGCCGCAACGCGACAGGTGATGCTGAAAAGCGGATTCAAAAAGAGGCCGATGTCAACGTCGTGAAACTGCGACGACCAGTCCCAGACGGAACGAGAAATTAAGACAGCTGGACTTCCTTCCCCATCTTGCGGTTGCGTCATCAAATGTCGGATGCGGTCACTATCGAAGGAGAAGGTGTCAAACACCGTGTTGTGCAGAGAATCCCATAATGACGTTAAGTAGGTCTCGCTAAATTCAAAGGACATGGGGAACTGATGTTGCATTTGCCAGACGCAATCGAGGAAAAGCTGAAACAGCGGAGATTGTTGGTTTTCATATTCGCTTATACGACCGAATCTCTTCGTGAAGGCGTGGCCGAGCGTGATCCACTCTTTTTGAACGAGGCTCTGGAATCCGTTGATGGTGCGGAAGTGTGGATCCATAATCAACTGGGCCAAGGAGGATATCACAGCACTCAAATCTCTGCTTTCGGATTCTATATTTTGGTGGGAAATGAATGAATAAAAACGCCATGAAATACTAGAAACATGATATACCTTGTAGGACGACAGAGACTTGATGCTGGCTTATAGCTTCTACCACTCGATTGGCCATTCGGAGGCAAATCATAACGTGGTGAGGCCACCGTGATCCGTTGAGGAGAGACAGTGACCGGCTGTCTTGCTCCCAAAACTTTTGAATGTTGTCCAACGGGCAACAGGAGGAATCACGAAGTTTGCACCAACTGGCATGGATTTCAGCTAAAGTCGGCATTGATTTGTCCAATTCCAGGATTAAAGGCTCCCGTAGATTCGGGTGCGATTTCCTCACGTGTTCAAGCATAATACTCTCCTGTTGCCTGTTTTAAAATGAAAGTTATTTTGCCGTCCCTTTTAATTAGGATTTAAAATTGTTACGTGTCGGTGATGAAAGTATGGAGAACGGCCATCCGGACAATGACGCATTTATTAATGTGGCCCCAACACCAAACCGGTGGCCTGTTGCCCATAAAATGTTTCGATGCTTTCAAAATTTGATTGTCTGAAAGAGATCGTGGCACAACAAATCCTTGGGGCAAGCTGGCACTGAGTTGATAATTTTCGTTGGCGCTGCAAACTCGCCATCCTTCGTTGCAATGGCATCTTTCAACTTCACTCTCCCAATCTTGTCTGTTAGTGAAGAACTGCATCTCGTGGACAGTTTGAGTAGGGGGTAGCCTGATAATTAAATTCATTACTACCAGAAGGAGCTCACGTGTTACAAACTTGTGATTACGTGCACTCGAAGCTAAAGAGTAGTTCGATCCTCTTGGGAAAACTGTGATGTAAAATTGCATTGATGACGGTCTTATGAAAACCCACTGGGCAAAATTTGAAACTGTAACTATGTACACTAAAATCCTGCAAGGCAAACAGAGTAGAACATTTTTAGCATTATGGTGCAAATGTTTCAAGCAATTTCTCATACTTTACAAACAAGCTGCATCGTCTTCACATTTGTTATAATGCTTGTTCCAGGCAACAGCTTCTTTCGCCTTTCTCCATTGACCTGGTATATTTGGTCAATGTTGGCAAGGCAAACTTCATTTTGGCTCAAAAGTTTGTTTCTCTCATCCTATCAACAAGATAATCAGTTAAAATGTGAGGAATAAAATCAACGAGATTTACCTTTGGATTTCCTGCATAATTTGAAGTTGTTGATACAAAGGCAATTTTGAAGTTTGTGACATACAAGCAACCTGATATGCCGTGCTTCCTGTTACTGACTGAGGCAAATTTTAAGACATTACTGGCATAGGCCACCACCACCTCACCTGATTTGTACAAAAAATCAAGTGATAAGAAGATTAGCTCACAGCTTTACCACGAGAGAGCTTTGAATCTTCTATATTCTACAAGGATGAAAATGATTATCATAGAAATTAGCACAAGGATGGCACCAAATGTATAGCCACACATTCTTATTTTGTCCAAATCTATAATTAACATAGAACACGAATGGAAGAAAGCTTCTGCACGCGCACGCGCGCCGGCGCCTAAATTTCGCCTTTGTTTTGATTCATCTTTATGTTGTTTTTGTTTTTTTAAGAACAAAGCGGTACATTGTTGACGTAAAATTCTTGGCATTATGCCAATCACGAAGAAAATGTATTTCTGTAAATATCTACCTGGCAAAAGACAGGGTTCCAATTTCGGGTGATCTTCATCATTGTTAATCCACTCATAATCCTGCATAAACAAGTAACATGCATTCAAATTATGATCACCAAGGTCACGTAGTCAAAGGAAAAAGACAGTTGGGTTGCGGGCGCCTTCTGTCAAGAGGTAAATGTCACTCGAAGTTTGCATTACCTCATTGCGGTGTTCGGTGATATCGACATAGGTTTTGAAGGAACTCATGGCTAAAATTCCACTATATCAAAATGACGCAAAATGAGGGGTTGATAAAAAAAGGAAATTTGTTCAAGAAATCATCACGAAAGCCATACTCCCGAAACACACAAACACATTATGCAAAAAAACATGAGCTGTGTCGATTGTGTATGTGGGCCGGTCGGGCTAATGCCCAATGTTATCTAAAGTGGCTCTAATACCTTTTATGTTTTGAATGTAGGGATCGGCCCCGATTGGCTCTAATCGGGGTCCCTGCCCCACCCGGCAATCCGGGCAAAAAGTCAATCAATAATGTTCTTGCATAAATCGATTAATTGTCATCGGGGGGTTGTTTGATTGAGTTCGGGCGAAAATGTTTTCAAACAGAGCACAATCACCGAATCAATCATTTAGATATCCGTTGACTGAAACTGAGTTGGAACGAGTGGTGTATTTGTTGAATTTGAATTTTTTCTGTCTCGAGAATGAAGCATAGAACTCAAAAAGGACAAAACGCAGAGTAAAAATCAACGAATGGCAGAGGAAATGACATAATGTGTGACAAAATGATCCTAATATTGAAAGACATTTTAGTTTTTGAAATGACTTGAAAGAAGCTTTTTTTTTTTAAAGAGACAGACATATGTGAGCTGGGTCGATTGTAGCAGTGGACAATTGACATGAATGGAATGAGCAATAACAACCAGAGTTTAAAGAGAATAATAAGTCTTCAATAAGGAAAGCTTTTCCTAAAAAAAAAAAAAAATGAATTGACAAAATGTTGATTTAGAACGCTAGATGGCGCTGATAAGCGACAAAACAAACAAAACAACAAAAACGTGAATGATTTGTCGGGGTGCAGAGAGTTTTTGTTGTTGTAAAAACAGGACGCTTCTTTTGAGATCATGTGGTTATGATGAAGATCCGAGTGGGAAGAGGTTGCGGAAGGGAATGTACAAGTGTCGCTGGATGAAGACCATTTCGGGCCAGTGGCGTAGATGGATGGCCCAGTGGAAATCCGTCTCGTAGACGAGGATCAGCGTCAGGGCCATGAATGAGAACGCCGTGAAAAGGCTGGTGCCCAGCAGCAGGATCCGTTTGGTCCACATTTTACAAGGATGCTGGACGTGTTGTAATGGGCCCGATGGCGATTGACTAGCAGGAATCAAAGATCCTCCGCCAGGGGGTAGTAGAGGAATAGCAGCGCGAAGGACCTGTTCCGACAATTTGAGCTCTCGTCGTCGTCGTTGTCGTGGAACGGAGTCTGACCAGCCATCCGACGGTTCATCTTTATATCGCCTGTTTCAATCGTTCGAAATTTAATGCTATTAGATTTTATAACTTAAAAAAAAATGCGTACGAGGATGAAGAAGAATAGTGGGCCGGCGAAGCAGAATGGCGACTGCCAGAATGATCGCGCTCACGCCATTGATGATCGTGATCGGGATGAAGGGACCAGCTGTTGGGATCGGCTGCTGTGCTGCCCGTCGTGCTGCCCGCGTATCCGTAGAAATCCGAATCGATGGTTAAAGTGTCGTAACCGTTGCTATGGTGTGGCTGTTGATGCTGCAAATGATGGCGAGGCAAACCCCTGAGATCCAGGGCCACCCAACTCGCCACATCGGAACGATCGTCTTGACTCGCCCCGCTGCCGCAAGATGACGCTTCATAACTGTCGTGGCCTTCTAGAACTGTTTTTCCAAGTTCAATTTCAAGTCATTGTTTATACGAATTCAATTGATGGGGGATAAGTTTAAATGGTTAAAAAAAACAAATGAAAATCGAAAGATGGATGAGCATTGAAGGAGACAAACCGTCTTGATCGTGTTGACGGTGTCGTTGTCTTGGCAACGGTTCATCGTTGTGATTCCTCCGGCGGGAACCATTGGGAGTGGTGCGCTCCGTTGAACGATGTCGGTCAAACGAAAGGTCGTCCGTTTCCTCCTCATCGTCTCCATACTCGAAACCGTCGCCGCTGATTGGCTCCGATGTGGAACGTCGCGACGCGTAAGAAGCCGATCGATGGCGTCGATCCGTCGGATCAGTCGGATGTTCTTGACTGGCGGCGGCCGCTGCCAGTAAGGCCACCTCCTCCAGGGCGAGTTCGCGTTCAACCCGTCCCGAATAGCGAACTTTAGATCCGCGTGAAAAAAAGCTCCCGCCCGTCACGACGGCCGGAATCTCAGCAGATGACGTGAAAGTAAAGAATATCCGCTGTTCGACCGAGTAGCGCCATAGATGGCGACATGCGGAGGACGTGGCGCACTTGAAACCGACCGTGTGTTTTTTCTAATTGTTTCAAAATCGATTTTTCGGTTAAATTTATTTTAATTGGATCTCATTTTTCGTGTGGATTACCTTGGTTCTTGCATCCTGAAAAAGAATACAATAAAATGTTCAATTTTGTTCTTTTAGAAATGTGAAACATTCAGAAATGACTCACTTCCATAATGATGAGGTGAATGATGAACATTTTCCCTTCGTAATTGAGCTTGGAGATGTCGATCCAGCGGAAGTGGTGAGTCCGTCGGCCGTTGTGGAACGTGGCGACGCCACTGTGGTTCGTCCCGATATACAATCTGGCCCCTCTCGGGTCCTGTGACGAAAATGATTTAAATTAAAGCAAAAAGAAATAGATACAACATGATGGTGTACTTTGACTGGATGCGGATCGACGCCGTAAGTATCGAGCGTGGCTGCTTTTTTGAGAAATGCATTAACGGCTTGAGAGGCTGAAATGCCGACAAGAGCGCCCACTCTTCCCGAATGAAATTCCTCGACTTGATTTTCTAGTTTCTCCGATTGATTCAACACCAAATTCATTTCGGAAACGTAGCCCGGTAGATGTCGCTCCGGATCGTAATCACCCAATTCCTCTGTTTTGATATGCAATTTTTAAAATAATTATTTGTTTGTTTAAAAAATGACAACAAATACCTTGAAGGCAAAGAGCTGCGAGAAATGCGAGGTCGTGACCAGGTCCCGGGCTGTAAAGTCGGCCGTGTTGCAGATCTCGTTTTAATTGCAGGTACAATTGATAGCGAGTCGCTTCTTGAAGTCTCATCGGATCTGGCGGATAAAACTTGACGCGGAAGCACAGCACTAAATTGTGGGCATCTATTTTCAATCCCCCCAAACAAAAAAACAAACAAAAGATTACAAACAAATGGTAATGAAATGAAAAGTCAGATTCAACTACCTCTGACTTGATTGGCCACCGATTTGGTGAAATCGAACCATTTCCTCTGTTTGTGATGATCGACGTAGCGCAGACCGAAATAGTCTTTCTCCACGACATCCAGCTGCTGGCAGACGTAGTCGAGCAGGTACTGAGCTTTGCATCGAGGCTGTGGAAAGACATTGAAAAATTGCAATTGAATTTCTAATCTCTTGATCAATATGAGCAGTGTAGACAGCACAACACAGCATCAGCTGACTAGCGGTGAGCTTAGGTAACACATACGGGGGGTTTCGTAGTCGACAAGGGTGGACTTGCCAGGGTCTCTCACAGCCAATCAATAAAAAGGCCAACCTCCCCGTCTCTCTCTCTCTCTCTTCGTATTTCACTAGACTAGATATACAACTACGCTATCAGACTTGTCCATTATTCAAATAACAAGTCACACACACTGAGAAAAAAAGGACGTTCACTGGATTTGATGAAGTTTCTCTTTTAAACGATACTTTCATTTGATGTATAATTTCGATGGATAAGCCGGTTATGTCGGAAGCATAATAAATACATTTTGTTTGGTACCTGAATGTCGCATTCGATGACTTCGGAATCGTCGAGGAGCCGCACGATGCACTTGCACTCGGCGTTGACGTCGCTCTTGCTGCTGAATTTCAACATGTCGTCCCTTTTCAACTCGATTTTTTCTTGATTCACCAAACAAAATAATTTGATTGTTTTCGTTACTTAAAGAAAACTCGAGTCGAAGGCCATTGAACGTTTTCGGCTATTTTCTTTTTAACGAAAAAAATCGTGTCCTCTCCTCTGTTTTTTTTTTTGTTCGATTTTCAGACGCACGAAAGCAATAAAAGAAAATAGAAAACTAAATATCTGGCCTATTCTAAACGCCGGAAAAGGTTGCAACAGCTTCTTTTTCCCTTTTTCTTTTTCGTGCTCGATCTTCTTGTATAGGGAAATGTGGTTGAAGAGATGGTTGAAGAGAATCACAGCTCAACACAAACACAGACACACACACACACACACACAATGGCTTCCTGTTTTTCTCTTACACGACGATCCACACACACACAGACACACATACACATTCACGATCAAACGGCGGACAGCTCCTCAAAAAAATGTTGCAGAGACCGGCCACTAGACCAGCGTAGGAAAGCAGTAAAAGAAGAAGAAGAAAAAAACCGAGGAATTACGCAGACAAAACAGTGGAGCGCAAGCGCCATGCGATCCCAGCAGCGAGCTAACTCTTCTTCGATCGACCGCCTGCCGGCTTTTGCGCTAACATCTCACATTGTGCAACGAGTTATCGAATGAGATTGTCGAGAAAGCTTTTAATTTATCGCAATCGAACGTCTTCGTCATTAATGAAACCACAACAGCAGAAGTCGATTGAATTTCGAACGAAATTGTCAAGTGATGGCAGTGACACCTAGCGGTCGCATTTTTCACTCCATCATGAATTGTCCATTACTTTTTCAGTTTGAAAAATTAAATAAATAAATAAATAAATGAAGGAAAAAGCGAAATACAAAAATGCAGACACTTGTTCGTGAACGCACACGATGCACGAAAGCCGGGAAATTCGGAAATTGACAGTTCAAAGAAATAAAGAAAAAAAAAGCAGCCATTAGTTTTATCCAAAATCAAGAGAAATCAAGCCTTAGAGGGTAGTCGAATGAACGTTGAGCAAAAGTGACGGGCAAAAACAACTTGAGAATAGAGAAAGAGAGGGGTGCTAAGGTTATAAAAGGAGGTAGTCGACACGGTCGGGCCTGTCAGTTCCGCCATGTACTCGAGCGGTGGTGGTGGTAATAATATGGCCGCCGCGCCCACTAGCGTCGTCGTCCTCGATCGCGGCAATAACACCACGTGCACAATCAATTTACACGGTCAGTCCATTACTCACGCCTATTCTTATCGCTAATTCACCCCATCAGTCCATTTCCATCAAACAATCATTTCCTAACGTTTCAAGTCGTACTGTCGCTTCAAAAATGGATGTCGTATGTTTTTCGTATCCCTTTCTTTGGATTGGATTGGTTTGGTTTTGGAACTTCTTTTTTTTTTCCCCCTTTCTAGTTCGTCCCTTAACGGCAAAAAAGAAAATAGCTCACTCTTTTTTGTTTTTAAATTTATGGTTTGTTGTTTTTTTTTTGGGGAGGGGGTGCTTGCCGCCGAATGGCGCTCGTATCGCCACCGGTTTCTCTAACCCGCTGTTCCCCTCCATCCAATCTTCAAATGTCGCCTTTTTTTGTATCTCTAGACGCGCACACACAAAAACTCAACTCAAAAAAAAACAACTGAAAAGTGAACATGGACCGTCATCAGATAAAACACGAAACTCTCATACAAGAAAAAACTTAAAATGTTAAAGAGATATGGTAACCCTCATTGAAGAAGAGAAAGCCAAGTGATCGAGTTTTCCTGCGGTTTCATTCACGCTCTTTTTCTCTCCCGTCCTTGGCTCCTCCTTAGTCAGATATGCTGGTGCGTGTAATCTATCGGAATTTTTTTTTCTAAGTGCGCAACGATTTTTCCGGCAACTAAACATGGGATGAAAGTTAACTGCATTTCGTAGAATTATAAGAGATTAAAATACGATAGAACGATGAATCAAAATATTTCCCGTTAAGAAACACAAAAAAAGATGCATGTCGTATAAAACATTCCATTGCCAATGGGGGGGGGGGGGGGAATTGTGTTACATATGCACGTGTTTGTTACGCGTATTGGCATCATCTCCCTCCTGTCATCCACTACTCCAACCGCCCACTTTTTTTTTCTTCTTTACTTCCCTCCCAAAAAAAAAAAAAAAAAACTGAACGAACCACTTTTTTTCCCGTCTGTCTGACAAAAGGTTGTAAGCCAAGTTTTTTTCTTCTTCTCCAACAACAAAAAAAAAAAAAAAAAAAAACTATACGACGGGGAAAAAGGGGAAGAAACGAGTCTTAGGGTCATTGGATTGCGTCCGCGTGATGGATGTAACATTTTATTATACGACGCGCAGAAGAAGACAAAAGAAACGGATAACATTAAATCGTTTTTTGTGTGTCTGCTTTAGGCGCTACGGTGGTTTCGTGGCGAGTCAACAATCAAGAGCAACTCTTTGTCAGGTAAATGATTTGTCTTTGTGTTCTTAACACGGCTTAAAGATCCATTTCGATTTCGTTGCAGCAAACAGGCCGTGTTTGACGGGAAGAAAGCCATCCGAGGAGGGATCCCCTTCGTTTTCCGTAAGTTATTTAACTTTGACCTTAATCGCTTTACTGTGTCTTGCTCCTATCTCTCTCCTTGCTGGTGCTGCAAGGCACATATCCTCCGCCTCCGTCCCTCCGCTCTGTGTGCCAGCCATGTTCTGTCAATCCTCAAATGATGGATGATGATCGTTTCGGGCTCACTCAGCGGTCCCCCTGACTTCAGCTTCAGGGTAAAACGACCCACAATATACAGATATGTAAAAAGAGAAAAAAAAAAAACCGAACTCCTGTCCTGCCCAAAATGGGAATGCCTTGGTTTTGCCACCCGAAATGAATGTGGCAACGTTGCAAAGCGGCATGTGTCAAAATTGTAAACATCATCAAATAAAAAATTAAGTTTTTCTTTTTACAGCTCAATTCGGATCGTGGAATTACGGACCTCAACACGGATTCGCTCGTGTCATTCGCTGGCATGTCGAGAAACCGCCTGAAAGATTACCGTCTGGTGATATTGAAGCCATGTTCTGCATTGTGGACAACGAGGTGACCAGGTCTATGTGGAACTTTCCGTTCCGCCTCTCTTACCGGCTTATCCTGCGTGAAAAAGAACTTCACTTTAACATCGGCGTCTACAATGTCGGAAAAGATGTCACCTTCTCCTTCAATTTGCTCCTGCACACCTATTTTAAAGTGCCAGACGTTCGCAGGTGTCAAATCACTGGATTGCAAGGATGCACTTTTGTTGACAAGGTGATTTCGATCAGTTAAACCCTTTCCGCCTTGCTCTGCTAACACATTCCTTTTTCATTGGCCAAAAATAGACTAGAGATGGAGCTATTTACCAAGAGGTCAGAGATGTCGTCACTGTCAACGAATACACAGACAGAGTCTACCAAAACACACCCCAAGAGCACATCATCACTAATGTGGTTTCAAACAGGAAAATGAGGATTCAAAAGTACAACTTCCCTGATACAGGTATTCACAAGAAAGCATTTTTTAATAGTAGATTTTAATTCTTACTTGTTTTTAGTGGTGTGGAATCCTTGGGTTGAGAAAGCCAGGGAAATCCAAGATTTCGGTGATGATGAATACCCCAATATGATCTGCGTTGAAGCTGGACATGTATCAGCGCCAGTGATTCTTCTACCTGGCAATGCATTTGAGGCATCTGAAATCCTTCAAGTCATGTGAGATGATGCCGAATTCAGCAGAGAAAATCTGCAAGAAGAATCCAAGATGACCATTTTTCGATTGCTCCCTACATAAAACAAATTTTTCATCATTATTGAATTTCAACGTTACAAACTGAATTAGCGCCCAAAATCAAACTTTCAAAAGATTAAACTAAATTTTCAAAACAAATTTCATATTATACTTTACCCAAGGGAACTTTTTCGTATTAAACTGTGTTGATGGCACAGAAAAATCCATTTTTTTAGCAATAGTGAGCTATGATTTCTTTTGTCGACCTCAAAAATGCAATTTTTTTTTCGAACCAAGCATATAGACAAGGTTAGGTGATCATAAAAAGTTTTTCTTACTTGTATCGATTTCCTCTTGTGTACAACTAAAAAATGTTGCGCTCTCGAGTTCAGATATATCACAAATATTCGATTGTCTTCGGTCGCTCGTTCCCCGACAAAACCCAGTGAGACAAAAAATTTCGTGATTGTTGTTTCATTCTTTCTCATGGCTCCTTTCTTTTTTTGTTATTTCTACATTTATATAAAACCCTGGTTTTTCAGAATGTTCAAATGCATAAAAGGATGACGTTCAATAAACGTTTTTTTAATTCACTACATGTGAGAGATGAGACTGCCATGCGGTTTTCACAACATCCCGCCTCGTCATCAGCTGCTGCTCATTCTTTTGTTCATATAATATGCTCCTTGCTCAGCTGCTTGTTTTTGTTTTTTTGTTTGGATTTGCCGCCTTGTTCTGGCGCAAAAACTGGCAACGCTATGAAACAAAAGACGATCAACCCTCAAAGAAGGAGGACCCTAGAGGGAAAAGGCAGAAACGCATCATCTCTCATTCACCGAGAGTACGACCTAAAGAAAACTTGGGGCGAAAGCCTGTTTCCCTCTCCTGTGCTATTATTATTTCATACCACTTTATTTTTCATTAAGTTTTGTTCTACACGATTCTTTTTATATTAGCACCATGACCCGTAAGTTATTTGTTTTGTTTTTTACTGGTTTACTTTTGACGTTATCAAAGAGAAATGGGTCAAAATGATCTAGTAGCTTCCATAACGTTTCTGTCAAATGTTTTCTTTTGTTCTTTAGGTGGAAACCAACGCGATCTTGCTCGTGATAAGGCAGCTAAAAAAGCAGCAGATTTACAAAAGAGCAAATCAGCTGCTGAGAAGGAAGGTAATAAGGGATTGTCTCTTGAAGCTCGCAAACAGAGGTACTTAACTTTTTTTTAAATTAAACCTTTTGCTATTGGTACATTAATTATATGTTATAGAGATGCTGATCTGATGAGAGAGAAACAAAAACTGAAGGACCTCAAAGCTGCAGAGGCAGCAGCAAAGAAATGAAGCTTGACCAAATTTATAAACTTTGAGCTGTGCACAAAGGACAAAACACAGTATATTCACTTATCAAATCCACTGCTTTTTATTACCAAAATCATGGTTTATTGATCCCTGATTGCATACATATGCTCTCTTTATTCATCTATATTGCTAAATGCTAAGCAATAAACATAAAAACCTCACAAATTTAATACATAAAAACCTCACAAATTTAATACTGTCATTTTTATATACAATTGAGAGGTTTCTAATTTTGGAAAAAAATTAAGCCCAAAACTTCGAGATAGGTGTGTAATGTTATTCCATTCTGTACATTTAATGACACCAATAAATCTCAGGTTCATACATTTCACTAAATGCTGGACTAAACCAACTTATGGAGGTCTCACATTGATGGACTTTATAGTAGCACTTCATATATCATACACTGATTTCAGTGCCTGCAAGAAAAGAAAGTGAATAATAACTGGGGATAAAATTAAAGTTATTTTCAATTAACTACCAATTCAGGTTTGTCATAACCCAACTCTTCAGGGGTGTTCAATCCCAACTGGTCCAAAGTTGGGCGGATTTCCTGATAATCAGGGAAATTTCAATAACTGAACATTTATCATAAAATAAGATTACCATTTAATTTACCTGCAGAATGTATGGATAAATTTCTTTTTTATTTCCACATTTGTCCTTAACAGTTTCCAAGAACCTGACAGCTAGAGAATAATCATTGAGCCTACGGCAGGCATTGAGGGCAGCAATGATAATTTTGGGCTCAGGAACAAGATCCATACCGCTCAAATCGTTCATGGCCTGTTGGCAGGAGTTGGAAAACAGTTTAGTTTAAACTAACATATAAAGAAAAATCAAAACAAATCAACCTTTCTGCATTCCCAGCCATCAATGTCTTTGCGGTTGAAGAAAGCTTCATAGCGGGCATCGAATTCAACGTCTGACTCGGTGGAGTGCTTAGACATAAAGCGTACACCGGCTACAATGAAGACCAATAGATATTTCCGTTAGCCATCTTTAGAAATCACATTTTAAGATAAATAGTTTTACCAATGCATTTGCAATTGTTGGGTACTGCCAAATTGCGGGCAAAAGAAGCGGTGCGAGCCAAACCCGATCGGAACATCTCGCTTTGTTAAAGTCACGTAGGTACCAACAACTCGATCAAAACTTGCCCGTCCAATATGGCGAATCGCGGCAGACGAAAGGGACGACTAGCTAGATTTCGCCAAGGTTGCCGATGAAGAATTGTCTTACTATTCGATAATTCAAAATTAACACATAACTAAGAAAATAACCTTGTTAAATTTTTTAAATTTTTTCTATTTGATATAAAACTATATTCACCTACAGTACATAAAAAAGTTTATGGCACAAGATATCTAAAGTAACTGGCAGTGAGGCAGTGGAACTTATGCAAAACCAAATGTGCCGATTGTCGAATTGGAGCGTTTTGACAATCAAGTAAAGCAAAAGCACACGTTGAACCATTCTTATATGCAAATTTGAATCAGGTATTAGAATCAGAAGAATACGGTTGACGAGCCAATAAAATGGCTGTAACGAATAACGAAAGCTACAACTTGTGTTGCTCTTTCCATACAAATGCCAAGATTTAAATTGCCTAGATGGAAAGTAGCAAAACGAAATGGCTGTATGTCATGAGTAAACGGGTCGGAATCAGCATAATCGAATTATTTTATATCTTGGCAAGGGTTCCCATCGAGAAAAAAGCGCCCATTTCAACATGGGCATTCTAAACAATTAGTTGATGGCCGAAAGTTACGATTTACATTGGAAATTGTGCAATTCAGCCCGCGTTAGTGCAAATAACAAAGAAAGTTATAAAGTGCGCAGTTATGAATGTAATGGATCATTTGCAAATTGTTAAGAATTTGATGTCCATGCATGAAACGATTTGACAGTGAAAACTCGGATCATGATTCGTAGTTAATCGCCAGATGTCTCCTTCGTAGCTGTCTTGCCAAAAATTTTATTGGCCAAATTCGGCTAACTTATTCGTATTATTATCTGCGCTGAAAGTTTTTATTTCTAGATAGTTTGTTGTGTTCATCGACGTGTTCGTGAGTGTGCATCTGCTAACCTATGGTAAGAGAGAGCTTAATTGATTTACTGAGTCTTCCTTCTCTACAGAAAGCAAGTATCCTTTGTCAGCTAAAATTCTTGTTCCAGCTGTTTTTGACTTCCTGCTGAGATTCTTATGTTTTCAAGGCCAACGTTCTCGAATACTTCGAACTAGATCCACATTTTTATTGACAGGATTAAAGAACTTTGATTTTCTGCTGAGTAAATGGACAGCTTTCCATTGCCAGTCTTCAACTTGATAGAGTCTGAAGATGAAGAAGATCATGAGGTTCTTGAAGTCCAAGAAGTCAAAAGCACTAGATATGATCATTTGCACAAGCTGTTGAATGATAGGAGCCTTTCACTACCTACTCACAATCCCAATACCATTCTTAAAAAGCTTGAAGCCATAGCTGAAGAAAACTTGTTAAAAAAGGATCTGAAAGAAACAGTAAATATTTAAAAATAAATATTAAAGATTTTCAAAAGTCTAACCTATGTGTTTTTTTTTGTAGTGTTGCACTTTGCCTGGAAATCCAAGATCAACCTTTTTAATGGTTTTCAGTCCAGATGGGTAATGTACCAACAATATTCATCTACTGCAGAAAAAAGTTAATAACCCTTGTTGTGTGTTTAGCTCCAAAGTTGCTTCATCACATGGTGACCACAACATCAATGTGACAGACCTAAGAACAAGCAAGTGCATCTCCACCCTGACAGGGCATCCTCGCACACCATGGTGCATTGCCTTCCATCCCCATCGTAATGACATTCTTGCATCAGGATGTCTAGGAGGGCAAGTTCGTGTCTGGGATTTATCTGTATGTTTGTCTTACAATGTTTAGTTTATGACATGTCCTCCAATTATTTCATACTGCTTTAATTTCTAGGGAGGAAGTGAAATGTGGTCTGTTACTGCTACAGAAGTGACAACAGTTATAGCGTCCTTGGCTTTTCATCCTAGTGAAAGGTTGCTCGTAATTGCTACCAATAGTACACTGTATTTCTGGGATTGGAATATTCCCCAACCGTTTGCTAAGTGCAGCACAGCGAATGAGAAGCAAAAGCTAAGGTATTGTTTTATTGATGGGAAAAAAAAAGAAATTTGTTGTCACTAACAAATATCATATCGGACCATTTTAGATATGTTAGTTTCGATCCATTGGGTAACTGGTTACTCACAGGAATATCGAATACTTTTGGCACGTCCGCATCGTTCGCTCCTGGGACCACCTCGTCCCTGTCGGGTAGTTCCTTGACACTAGGAGGCCCTGGTCAAGTAACTCATCCGATTAATTACAGAATGGAACGCAATGAACAGGAACGGGAACGTAACCTTCAGAGTCGTTATCAAGTGAGTGTGGACATCCTATTATGTTTAATTTGATTCACTAATGCATTTAATACATTTTTTCTTTCGTAAATTTAGACATTGCTTGACCAGTACGAAAGATTGAGGGTTCGCTATCAGGAACTACGTCATCGCGCTGCGGAACTAGAACTGAACGCCAGTTCCAGTCAGAGTACTAGCACCGGAACGGTAGCTTCGTTTAGCATGAATAACGATGCTCCATCATCTGCTCCTACCGTTGCTACCATTAATGTTCCCGTGGTTGAGCAATCCACGATCAACAGGACTAGTCCACCCCTTCCTACACCTGATACTTCATTATTGAACACGTCTTCATCCAGCGATCGATTCTGGCGTACGCTGATGAATGCAGCTGAAAATCTGCGAGCCCTAAGCAATATCGGTCGAACTTTAAACACCAATCAACGACAGGCAGGTGGACCAGCAGAAGGTCCTTCGAGATCGAGTGGAGCCTCCTTAGACCAAGATGCTCGAATGAGAATTCAGCTCCTCAGCCGACATATCGAAAATATGCAACGCATTTGCCGTTCTCACCTTGAAATGACTCGTCATCGACGCCAAGTTTATCGATTGCAGCAAATCCGTCGCATTCTGGAAGACCTGAGGGAGCAAATTCGTTACCTTCAGGTTTGCGTCAGAGATAGTCTGGATCTTGTGTCTCGTTTGCGGACGAGCCCAGCAGGAAGCAGCACGTCCTTGTCGGCCCAACGTCCAACTTCTAGTCATCGTGAATCTACTGCCTTTGCCAATAATCGTGAGACTGCTGGCACCAGTACCGCCGGCTCAAATCACGAAGGTGATTTACAGTTCACCAGCAATGGCAGAATGGTGATGGGATCGCGGGCGTATTCGCCAATTCAATGCCGACGTTTCACCAATTATTTATTTGGGCGTTTACGGCGAATCGGACTCCAACATCATCGTGATAATCCGAGATTACGCCATAGTTTTGTGGCGGGACGAGAAGCCAGATATCCGATCCGGTAGGTTGAACCTTTTAAATTCTTTTGGTGTTTCAACTTTGACGTTTCATTTTGCACAATGCAGCAGGTTGGGTCTTTATCGTGGCGATTCGAGCTCTTTGTCTGGCAATCCTGTCGAACAGATTGATCCCCAGCCAGGACCTTCACGTGATTATTCGATGGGAACTGGTCAGCGAATTTTATTGAAAGTTATGAAAATCATTTCTTTTATTAAAATTTCTTTTTCTATAAAAACAAATCAAAAAAGAGTGTGAATTTGACGAAGTGATGCCCAATCTCGAACGAGGACTGGGATCGAGCAGTAATTCGTTTGGATGGAGGAGGTCCCGATTCTCGCGGATGTCGCGGCGAAACAATAACATTAATCTGATGCATCCAACGCACAGAAGCAATTCCCTTCTTCATACTCGTCATTCAGGCATCCAGCGACGCAAACCTTCGCTTCTTAGTCGCATTTTCCACGGACGTACGCTCCAAAATCAAATCAGATCGTTGGCCACGTATCACTCGACATTGGAATCCACCGCACCCGTGAATCTGGAATCTGGACGTCCAAGCGATCAGGTAATTTAAATTAAAATTATGCTTCAAGTGCAAATTCATTAATTTCTGGATTTCTTCTAGTCCTTGCGTCCCTTGATGGAGCGTCTGGAATCGCATTTTAGGCTTCAACGACAGACAATGGGCATTTTAGCCCAGTTAAACGAGGCAGCCGTTGCTAACGGCATTGGGAGCAATGTCGAAGGGAACAACCCGACTCCAGCAGCAACACCTGGAGAGAATTCTGTTGACGGTGGTGGTTTGCCCACGGCTAGTTTTAGTGATAGTAGCGTATCTTCTCGCGGCGGGCCGTGGGCCTCTAATGTCCTTCACAGTATCCGCCATTTTCGAGCAAGAAGGGACGCCTTTGAAAGAGCACGTTCTTTCGAATCCAGGTAATTATCATAAGATCAAATTCCATTCAACTTAAAATAAATGTTTTTGAAATCAATAAGATTGTCTTCAAACAGCAATGCGGATCGTTTTCAACCGCCGAGACGAATGGATAGCAACATCGGAATTCCTCCTCGTTTCCGCCCGTCACGTCCGTTTGAAGATGAAGACAGCTCTGATACTGACACAGGTAATAGCACGACTCAGTTGAATGTACACATTTTATCGAACGTTTTATTGCGGGGTTAAGACGTGGCGGCAGAGTCGGCGAATCCAGCAGCTAATCGTTGGCGTCAATCCAGTCCAATCCGTTCGCCACGAGGTGTAGAGCAGCGCATGAGGTATTGAATTGAAATTGATTTTAATTCAAATCTAATCGCCATTTTCTTGGTAGGCTCTTGTGGAGAGAATATTTGTCGCAAGTTGTCCACGTCCAACTGAACAGCATGGGTGAAAGCACCAGCCAGCAACCTGGCACAGCGCAAGAGAGTGGCGATAACGATCAAGAACGAACACGTTATCGTTTATGGCTCTCGACTATGGTTGAAAGTCTAACGAGTTTCTTTTCCCAGCATGGAATCAATTCCTCTGATTCAGCCGATGCAACGCCTCCTCCTCCTACCCCATCGACGCCCATCACTAGACCCTTACCTGGAACTCCTCTACCATCTAGACCTGGATCGTCATCAGCTGCCGGTCAATCGTTCCCTTACGTTTCACGTTTCTCCAACGCCATGAGAGACGAAGGATTCATACCGGCCACAGAAGAAGGTCCGACATCTCCGGTGATGGCTCCGCGTTCTACTGCTGGTCCACACCACGCTCCACCTCCTTGGAGAGTATTCCCGCGTGTAGGGCACGGTATGGGTGGCATAGGTGGATCAGCTGGAGTTTCCTTTGGAATTGGCGGAGCCGATCAAGGTCCAGGACAGCAACGTTGGAACCTTCGTCGTAACGCCGAGTCGCAGGTTTCGCTCAGCGCTCATTTGACGTACCGCATCCAAGCTTGGGATTTTTGCGCCAAAGACGGATTCATCCCCGATATCCGCGATCCGCACGCTAACATCGTCGTTCCCGAAAGTAAAATTCATAATGACGCTAGTGTTGACGTATCAGCCGATGGACGATTTCTCGTTACTCTCGTCCCTTGCACTTCTCTTACTGGAGCTCTCATTAGTAAGTACTTCTTTTTTTAGAAATTTCGTGTGTCGCTATTAATGTTTCTTACCGTTACAGGTCTTCATAGTCTAGAACCATCACGACTGGGTTTGTGTCTGGCGCAGGTGAACGTTGATCAGTTTGTTGTTTCGGTCAGCATTTCGCCAACGTGTCGCCATCTATTGCTCGGTTTGGCAAGTTCTCGTGCTCTCTCCGTTACCAGTCGTGATCACGCTCTTCCTACGCTCTGGGCCCAGGTGTATCAAATTCCTATCAAAGTCTTTCAAACACAGAGAAATGGATCGTCAGCCATTACTACTACTGCTGCAGCTGCCAGCTCAACTAGTGGTGCTGTTCATAGCGTTGTTGGCGATTTGACAGTTGAACATCATCAAAGTAGTCGTCAACTGTTGGAGAAAAAACCGAGCATTCCACCACCGCAAGGTAGCCTGCTCCACGTGCGTGATTTAAGTCAAACGGCTGATGTTGGATTGACCAGTCTTAACTGCATTCGCTGGATACCAACGGCCGGACAAGGGTTTGTATTGGGCACTAATAAGGGTCATCTCAAAGTGATTGGCTGATTGACAGGATTGTGTTTGTTTTTTGTTTTTTCTTTTCGTTTCTTTTTTATATGTAGGAGCTATAAAAATAAATTTTCAGACGCGTTTGTGTTTTAATTGTTTTCAACTTCATATGGACAGATGAAGTAGTGCAAACCTAGGACGCTAGATGTCGTTCTAGAACAAGAAAATATTCTGATTTACCACTAACTGGCAACAATGCATTTTTAGTTAGCTTTCAAATGTGATACATGGTTCATTCAGAGAAAGAAAAAATAAGTTTGGTTTTAATGACTTCATTAGATATTACTAATTATCTTCCCAAACTTGGTTTAGTTGCCGCAGTTATCGGTTTGGTAGAATGCACTCGGCATGTTATCAGCTATCTGCAGCGAAAGCGTACGAAGCAGGTCATCCGAAAAGTGATGTTCTTCCCAGATAAGAAAATAGCCTGTAAAGATTTTTTTGACGAAATTCAAGGCTGCTCAAGGGTTAGCTGCGACTTCAGTCACACAAAGACTGGTTTCAGGTATAACACACCATTAAGAGATCTGTCGGGTGTAGTTAATCGCCTCATTTATTTGCATGACAGCCACCTCCTTTCCTACCTAAAGTCTGCAAAGAAATCAATCGACATTGCTGTTTATTGCATCTCTTGTTTTGAGATAGCTGATGTCGTGTTGCAACGTCACAAAGTTGGAGTCAGAGTTCGTGTGATTACAGACCTCAGTATGGAAGCTGCGTTTGGATCTCAAAACCATCGTTTCATGAAGGACGGTATGTATGCTGGTGACTGTAAAACTTAAAATAATTCTCCATGTAGCTTTTCTTTTAGGAATTAGAGTACAGATCAACAAACCTCCATTCCTGATGCACCATAAGTTTGTCATCATTGACGATAAAGTGCTTTGCTTTGGCTCATTCAATTGGACTTCTCAAGCAGTCACTGGGAATAATGAATCTGTTGTCGTGACGAATGATCCCTGGGTAGTTGAACCTTTTTGTGCCGAATTCAAGAAGCTGTGGGTGGAAACCAAACCAGACAACTAAATTTTATGAAAATTCTAGATAAAGTACACAACTTTTTTTTGTACGATTTTGGCTAAATAATTGTATAATTTTTCAAAACGTGAAGTCTTTGCTAACATTTTTCTGTTTTTATTTCACAGCAGGGATTAATCAGAAAATCACCGGCGAGCTCAACGAACGCCAGCGACTCATGGACTAAAATTTCAAACGTGCGGGTACAGGCCTCGTTCAAAAAACGTATTCGTATAACCCAACAGCACCCAAAGCATAGCAGCTAGTCCAACAGGGTTTCAAACAAGCCAAAAAAGCGGCATAATTTTCTTGGATTGTAAGAACAAAACAGCAGTTGAGATCAACTTGTTTATAGTAGACTTTGTGTTATTATTGCTCAACAATACAGAGTTGTAGAATACTAGCATTTAAGAGTATCAAGCGTCGAATAAAATATGAGTAGCAACTTTGTATCAGAAATTTCTACTGCAGACGGTCTCCGAAACACTATAGCCACCTATTGGTACGATTTTCAGTTTTCTGCATTGGGTTTCAGCGATCGTCCGGGGCTAGAGTAAGGGCTGTAGCAACTTTCACTTCTAATCATTCAAATGCCATAAGGTTCACGTGTAAAAGATATTAATTTTCGTAATCCTTGCTTAATTTAGTTAAAAATACATTATTCCGATTCGAAATTGAACGCTGATCACGAATATCGGCTCTGTTTTGACATTGGGCTTAACAAAATCGAGAAAAACGAAGAAAATGACCGTGGGAAAATTGCCTCCAAAACCGTCAAAAATTGACCATCGTTGGAATTGCTTGAAAATGACAGAATATACTCAAAATCGAATGCTGATTCCGGGAAAATTGCTATTTTTTTCATAACATCAACCGTTTTGGAAATACATAGGATTGAATAACTTTGATGTGTCACGCTAGCGCTGTAGCGTACTGGCGCGCCAGTAGTTATTATATTCGTTGTATTTCCAAAACGGTGACAATTATTTTTGGAAAAAACCATATCTTTATTGCTTTACTAAACAAATATGATGGGGCAATCCGATAGTTTTATTTCCATAGCCAATTTAAATTTTTCTGGTAACTTGTTTGGCTTTGACGGGCACTGGTTAATTGCTTTAAAAATGTGTTCGATTTAATACTGTTCTAAAATAAATAAAATGGGTTATTTTATTTTTTTTATTTACATTTATAAAAATAATAAAATTTTTTTTGAAGCAATGGCGTCTATAAGAACCGATCACGGACAGTCGACGTATGATCTCAGTGCTATACCACAGCGCCCTACCACAGCGCGACACCACTATTAGTCACATATTATATAGCTCCGGTATTAGAACGAAGGTCGATGAAAAATAAATTTGTTTGAGATGTGCGGTCCTGGCACAGTGGTTACCACCTTCGCTTCGCATTCTGAAGGCCCCGGGTTCAAGTCCCGACACCGCCACCTTCCCACCAAATCTTCAATCAAGATACGCAAGATTCATCGAATTACGCAAGCTTCTACAACAGATCGCTAGATTCTACGCCTTCAAGAAAGAAAAAAAGAAGAGAGAAAACAAGAAGAAAGAAGAAAACAAGAGAGAAAAGAAAAGAGAAAAAAGAAGAGCCATGCCTACTATTAAGGGGCTAAATGGCACACCAAAAAAAAAGCCTTGCCAGGCTAAAATTGGCAAAAATAGCCTTGCCAGGCTAAAAATCGATCTGTAGTACTGTTCACTACGGGAAGATCGAACCACAAGCTGAAAGGTAGAGAAGAGGTGATCGTTGAACGTAGGCTGTTCGTTAGCCTCCCCACGGCCTGAAAGACGGCTCGTGGATGCAGGCAGCTTATCATCGGGATATGTGACCCAATTCGCTACCCGTAAGTTTTTTTTATGTTATATATCTATCATACATCCTATATATCTATCATACATTCCTTTTTGTATCTAACATTAGGGCGTGTTAGTGTTGCCTTATATTGTTGTTGTTGATGAAGTTGATGAAGTTCAAGCATGAATGAGTTGGTTTTGTAAGTAGCTGCAAATAGAGAATGTTTGGTAATATTATTCATTGTCGAGGCAGAGAACTATATATAAGCTATACAACAATATAACAATATAACAAGCTATATATAACAAGCTGGACCCGAGTTCGAATCTAGCCTCAGTCATTTCTTTTTTCCCTTTCCTACCGTAAGCTGGCCACGCGCGGCGCTAGGTTCCACTTTCCACTGTTTTTCCCACACATTTGAATTCTGCATTCGTTACCAAACAGTGCAAAGTGGAGCTCGGTTTGGGGTATTACGCCCCTCTGGCAATGCAGTTTTAGGCGTTGGAGGTATTGCGCGCTGACAGGCCGTTATTATAGTAGGCCATGTGAGCATGGTGTACAAGGATGGTGAAACAACTCTCCATTTTAAGGCCTATCTCGAATGATGCCTGTTTCATAGGAGGTGGGTGTGGCCTAATTGAGGTTAGATATAGCCAACGCCACCATCATATATACTAGTGTCGCGGTTAAAATGTTATTACAAATTCTGTGGTCTAATGGATAGAACACTCGCTTGCAGAACGGGAGTCTCGAGTTCGAACCCAGTACAAGACTTTCTTTTTTCTCCTTTCCTATTGCTATATAAATTTAATTCATTATAACGGGCTACTTTTAAACAAAAGAATTGATCATGAAATTTATTCTAAACGAACTAAACGTCAAATACAATGATATAATAAAAGAAAAGTTATTTGGTAATTTGATAGCTAAGAGGTAATGGGATAATGGGACACGTCCCCTTGTTTGGACTTAGAAAATTTTTCAAGCAGGTGCAGCCTTTACCTTTTACTTCAATATCGGCCACTAGGCGTCTCTGGCAATATCTAACCTAGACCCCAAATAGCCATCAGCCGAGATAGGCCGTTATAACGAAGAGTTCTTTCACCATCCTTATACACCATGATGTGAGTATGCCATGAAAGTAACAGCAGGTAACAGGGATTTTTCTGGGGATTTTATTTTTTTAAAATAGGGATTTATGTCCCCAGTCTGGCAACGTTCTAGGGATACCACTTTGCGGAAAGTGGAAACACTGGAAATACCTCACTCATTCCCGCATTTTTCGCCGCCACTGTGGTCGATGCATTCGCCAGAGATTGTTTGCCGCCCATGGCCTACTATAATCACGGCCAGCAAACGCGCAATACCCCCTGCGCCTAAAACTAAAATTGCCAGAGGGGCCTAATACCCCAAATCGAACTCCACTTGCCGCAGCTTCATTCCACCCATTCCGATTTCCCCGACTTTTGCCACTGAATGGTAAAGGAGGTGAATTACTAGTGCCCCGGTAGCAATTTAACTATCAAAACTTTGGTGTAATGGGTAGAACTTTCAGTTGGAATGCGGGAGACCCGTGTTCGAATCCAGCATAAATCTTTCTTTTTTCTCCTTTCCTATAGTAAACTGGCCACGCGCGGCGCTAGATTCCACTTTCCATTGTTTTTCCCACTCATTTCAATTCTTTGTTAGTTACCAAACAGTGGAAAGTGGAGCTCGGTTTGGGGTATTAGACCCCTCTGGCAATTTCGTTTTAGGCGCAGGGGGTATTGCGCGTTTGCTGGCCGTGATTATAGTAGGCCATGTTGCCGCCATTCAGACTCTAACTAACAATCGTCTCTGTTAGAGAATTTTGTGCAGGTATTGCTTTTGGTCTTAGAACATTCTGGTAATATGTTTGTGTATATGTTGGTCCAAACATAATTTCTAAAGTGAGTGATAACGGGATAATTGTGTTTCGTTTAGGTTTTGAATGCGCGGACAAATTTGACGAAGGTAGTTTTACTCAGTAATTATTGATTGAAGTGGTCAAGCAGTGAGCTTCCTGCCCGGGATGTTGGAGAAATAGAACTGAAAGGGTATGTAATCCGAATACGTAGAAATGGAGTAATTGGAAAATTAAATAACATTTTTTTTTCTTGTAAAACGAATTTGCTAGCTGTCAGTGGTCGATTGTGCTCTAGGGAAATGTGTATTTGAGAGTTTGTCGTCTTAAAACCATGGCTTTGAAGATAATGATTATGAAACAACAAGGTAAGTGTCTTCTTGTATTCCTAGTGTGATAACTTTAAAATGGTTTTACCCCTAGTGTCATGAAGCTGGCCACAACTCGAAAGGCTGCCTGAATCTGTTCAGTGAATTGACGGAAGATGGAAAGCCTCATGAACAATACATTCTGGAAGCTGTGACATACGATGAAAAGGAAATGTTTAAGGGCATTGTCTGTTGGGAATGCTTTAACAATTTTGATAAATTTGTCCTTCAGGTAAGCCATTTCTGGAAACTGTATTTTGCGATTTGTCTTTATTTATATATGTATTTTGCTTTAGGTTACAGGAAAAGATGTACCACAATACATAAAGATGTAATCAGTAAATCCATAGTTTTCTCCATGTCATTATGGATGTCCAGTCTTCCAACATTATTTGATCAAAATATAGAGGCGGAGACAGTTTTAGGAGTGAGCGATGACTGTGAAGAATCTATATAGGTAAATGTTTTATTCTGTGTTTTATTAAAACTTCCCCATGTCATTTTCAAGAGATATTTTTGTTTTTAGGTAGTTCTATGGATGTGTAGAGAATGGTGGTTGCAGGGCAGAACTCATTCTTTTATGCAGTACCTCACCATTTTTATTATAAATTGTCTTTTGGCCCGCTTAATGTAGCTGGAACATGAAATATTGGAATTGTAATGGTAGGACATTTGGCTAGCTATGTCTAGTTTTATTTATATTCTATATATTCAATTCTATTAATTAATTGTATCATTATAATTAAATTGTTATGTTTTATTCCAGGCTGACCAGAATTACAAACACATTTTTGCAGGAGTTTTTCAGCTATCATTGTTTTTCAGTGCTCAGAATAATTTGGCTTAGCATAACATTACTTCGGAAACACGGGTCTGTTTTAAATTCTTAACTTGAAACAATGAACATCAAGATCTATAGTTTTCTTCTGTTTTAAATTCGAAATGTTAACCTTTCCATTGAAACAATGGAAAGGGGCGTCAGCCAACATTTGAACATCGTCTGGAAAGCCAACATTTAATTGTTTGCAGCACAGTTTCCCTTGAAAAGATCAATAATTATAGTTTTCTTCTAGAGATGTTATTATAGATGCCCAATCTACCAACAGGATTTGATCGAAATGTAGGTGGAGACCTTTCCATGGTGTGACATTATTATAAATCTTGAATTTAACAGGAAATATTTCATTAATACCAATAAATATTTAGCAGGAAATATTGCATGGTTGTTAACTGATTGGAAATTATGCTGTTTTTGAAAACAGACACTGTTTAGTTTTATCCGAAAATTATTTTTGGGTTATAATATTTTATTATTTATCTGTATAACTTATATTATTATATTTATAATTTATTTATCTAGATTTATTGTTTGTGTTGTTGGTGACCAGAGTTACAAGCACACTTGAGTGCTCTGTACTAGTCTTTCAATGGGATTGTAGTGACAGGATATCTGCCTGGTTTTGGACAAAATATTTATTTCTGGGTAATAGTATGTTTTGTTTAACATTTATCTAGTCTATTGATTGAGAAGGAATTTTATTATAATAACATTATTTTAATACAGTGACCATATATTAAAACACCTTAACAAAGATTTGTTAAGCATAGGTCTTTCAGTGAACAGATTTAAAGTTAGTATACCATCAAATGATATAATACTTACTCAGAGTCGGAACATGTTGAAATATTAAGTAGAATCACCTTTTCTGTAATGGTATTGATAAGACTGTTGATAACTAATAATTTCTATTTACATTCAGGAATAGCAGGTCAGTAATGTGATACAATGTACAAGTTTTCCGGATGACCACCAACAATAATAAAATCTAGCAGACACAGTGAATATACAGTATGGTACTATAAATGTTTTAAATAATTAGTGGTACTTAACAATTTTCAATTCCTCATTTGTTGTAGTTTGAAAGGCAGCCAGAGTATACACTTCAGCACCTACTCACACACAGATTGGAAAACAGTCATTCTTTATAGTAATGGAATACTAGTGGTAACAGTTTGATTTAATTAAGAATTAGTCGACTAACATAGATTTAGAACCAATTTAAACGATGTCATGCCGAGATTAATTGCTGTGCAAATCGTAACCAGCTTAAACGGGGGCGCCAAACAGTGACATCTAGCGGGGGAAAAGTGAGGAAGTAAGAAAAACCGCGGTTTGCCCGATCAAAGACGATCGGGGCGGAGTCCTAAGTTGTCACACACCGGTATTAGTCGCCATTTTCTAGTTCTTTGTCAAATGTGAGACTGGTTGCGAGCATCTGACGCGTAAAATATTGGACATTTGAGGCAACCATGGTAAAGTAATATTTGAATGTATATCGCCAAGAAAACATTGTTAACATTCAACACCATCAGAAACTTTAATTTGAGAATACTTAATATGTGAAATTCCTTTTCAAATTACAAATGAATGGTATGTGATAAAGAAGAAATTATAAAAAGTAATTATTTTCATGCAGAGGCCTTGTATTTTTTCTTCTAAAATTTAGAGAACATTACAAGTTATGCACAAGACATTGTTGTCTTTGCCCTCGTACTCTCATCTCCATGCCAGATGGTCATTAAGAAGGATCATAAATGTGTGGTAATATCATTCTTCCACATTCCACTATTGCATTATTTTTTCCATTTTTTTATCTCATATCATTGAGAATTATTAAATTGTAAACAATTCATTTAAATTCAACGATTAATTTTCTTTCATGTTGTCAGCTCTCCCATAGAACGTGACGTAACTTCTGTTACACTAACGTGGGATCAGAAAGCTTCAGTTACAGGTATTCTTGCCAAAAGATATTTAATTGCTCGTGCTGTCACGGGCTCCGGCAAAACAGTAATCCAATTAATTAACGCTTACTAATTTTGAAACCTGGATGTCCTCATACTGACTTGATTCAAAGGGGTTGGTGTGAACTGGGTAAGTTGAAGTAAAAGTAATTTTGAGTGGGCACGCTGTTAATTGCGACTACTAAAAGGTCCAATTGCATCTAAGGTATTCAACAAACCTTTTGTGATATTCGTTGATTAAGTCATCTAAAATTTAACGATTTTTCATGCGGGTGGCGTACTTGGAACGGTTTTGAACATTGTTATTGGCAATTTACTTAGTTTATTGGCATTTTACTTAGTATTGAAATTAAATCAACTTTAAATGGACAACTTGATGGCCAAAAGATAAATAAACTATCGGAATGATTCATGTTTTTATTTTTTAATCAGTGAGGTCATATCGTCATTTTTTGATTTCGTGAGAGATCAACAGTTAAACTACAAGAATTTTTATCAGAAAGTGTCCGCCAAACAGTATCGCCATCTATTGGTACGACATTCAGTTGAACCATTTTAGACTCGGCTAAGGACCATGTATGTTTAAAGTAATGTTTCGTTATTGTTTACTGACAAAAAATTTCATATTCATGATTCTTATTAAATTCAAAATCTAAATGATATACAGTTATCTAGTTTTTTTTAAATTATTTGAAGTAAAAGTTCTGGAACGGGCCACTGCACCAACTTTTATATTTAAATAACTCAAAAACCATCAAGTCTACATAAAAACAAATTGCATATTCATGATTCTTATTAAATTTACAATCCAAATGATGTATAGCTATCTATTTTAATTGATATTAAGTTTAAAGTAAATGTTTGGTATCGGGCCTTAAATTTCTATCATACCAACTTTTATAATTTAAATAACTCAAAAACCATCATGTCTACATAAAAACAAATTTCATATTCATGATTCTTATTAAATTTAGCATCTAAATCGTATATAGTTATCTAGTTTTATTTATATTAACTTTTTAAGTAAAAGTCGAGCTTGGTGTTTTGTCGGGCCTTAAATTTCTATCGTACCTACTTTTATATTTGAAATAACTCAAAAACCATGACGTCTACATAAAAACAAATTTCATATTCGTGATTCTTACTAAATTTCCAACCTAAATCATGTATAGTTATCTTGTTTTATTGACGTTATTATTTTGAAGTAAAAGTTGTTGACCGGGGCCTAAAATGTCTATTGTACCTACCTTTATATTTAAAATAACTGAAAACCCACAAAGTCTACAATAAAACAAATTTCATATTCATGATTCTTACTAAATTTACAATCTAAATGATGTATAGTTATCTAGTTTTATTGATATTAAGTTTAAAGTGTATGTTTGGCATCAGGCCTTAAATTTCTATCATACCAACTTTTATAATTTAAATAACTCAAAAACCATCATGTCTACATAAAAACAAATTTCATATTCATGATTCTTATTAGATTTAGCATCTAAATCGTATATAGTTATCTAGTTTTATTTATATTAACTTTTTAAGTAAAAGTCGGGCTTGGTGTTTTGTCGGGCCTTAAATTTCTATCGTATCTTCTTTTATATTTGAAATAACTCAAAAACCATGAAGTCTACATGAAAACAAATTTCATATTCGTGATTCTTACTAAATTTCCAACCTAAATCGTATACAGTTATCTTGTTTTATTGACATTATTGTTTTGAAGTAAAATTTGTGGGCCGGGGCCTAAAATGTCTATTGTACCTATATTTATATTTGAAATAACTCAAAAACCATGAAGTCTACAAAAAAACAAATTTCATATTCTTGGTTTTTGAAAATGAAACTAAAAATTTTGAATAATACAACGTTTAATTACATTACTTTTTAAAAATGTTTTCCGTTTTCCAATAGGCAACGTTGCAGGAGGGGGGAGGGGGTCGCTTGCTTCTGAAGTACCGGACTTATTCCCGCATTTTTCGCCGCGATTGTGGTCGATGTATTTGCTAGATATTGTTTGCCGCCATTCTGAAAATCGTCCCTGTTAGAGACTCTTGTGCAGATATTGCGTTGGATCTTAAAACATTCTGGTAATATGTTTGTGATAATTCTTCATTATCCTACTGCTACTTGCTTGGCTAATTGTCTTTTTCAGAATTTTTCTTGTCAGATTTGATTATCCGATTTTTGAGAAAATAGAAAAAAAATCTAAGGGCATCGTCTGTGGGAAACGCTTTAAAAATTTTGATAAATTCGTCCTTCAGGTAAGCCATTTCTCGAAACTGTATGTTGTGATTTAAAAATGTCCATTGGGTCTGCTTTAGGTTACAGGAAAAGATGTACCTCAATACACAACACCATTCGCAGAAGCCTGCCTGTGCCATCTACTGCTTCAAAGCTTTAAAAATTCTGGCTACATAAAACCAACAAGTGTTCAGAAAGCTTCAGTTACAGGTATTCTTGCCAAAAGATATTTAATTGCACGGGCTCCGGCAAAACAGTGATCCAATTAATTAACGCTTACTAATTTTGAAACCTGGATGTCCTCATACTGACTTGATTCAAAGGGGTTGGAGTGAACTGGGTAAGTTGAAGTAAAAGTAGTTTTGAGTGGGCACGCTGGTAATTGCGACTACTTAAAGGTCCAATTGCATCTAAGGTATTCAACAAACCTTTTGTGATATTTGTTGATTAAGTCATCTAAAATTTAACGATTTTTCATGCGGGTGGCGTACTTGGAACGGTTTTGAACATTGTTATTGGCAATTTACTTAGTTTTATTGGCATTTTACTTAGTATTGAAATTAAATCAACTTTAAATGGACAACTTGATGGCCAAAAGATAAATAAACTATCGGAATGATTCATGTTTTTATTTTTTAATCAGTGAGGTCATATCGTCATTTTTTGATTTCGTGAGAGATCAACAGTTAAACTACAAGAATTTTTATCAGAAAGTGTCCGCCAAACAGTATCGCCATCTATTGGTACGACATTCAGTTGAACCATTTTAGACTCGGCTAAGGACCATGTATGTTTAAAGTAATGTTTCGTTATTGTTTACTGACAAAAAATTTCATATTCATGATTCTTATTAAATTCAAAATCTAAATGATATACAGTTATCTAGTTTTTTTTAAATTATTTGAAGTAAAAGTTCTGGAACGGGCCACTGCACCAACTTTTATATTTAAATAACTCAAAAACCATCAAGTCTACATAAAAACAAATTGCATATTCATGATTCTTATTAAATTTACAATCCAAATGATGTATAGCTATCTATTTTAATTGATATTAAGTTTAAAGTAAATGTTTGGTATCGGGCCTTAAATTTCTATCATACCAACTTTTATAATTTAAATAACTCAAAAACCATCATGTCTACATAAAAACAAATTTCATATTCATGATTCTTATTAAATTTAGCATCTAAATCGTATATAGTTATCTAGTTTTATTTATATTAACTTTTTAAGTAAAAGTCGAGCTTGGTGTTTTGTCGGGCCTTAAATTTCTATCGTACCTACTTTTATATTTGAAATAACTCAAAAACCATGACGTCTACATAAAAACAAATTTCATATTCGTGATTCTTACTAAATTTCCAACCTAAATCATGTATAGTTATCTTGTTTTATTGACGTTATTATTTTGAAGTAAAAGTTGTTGACCGGGGCCTAAAATGTCTATTGTACCTACCTTTATATTTAAAATAACTGAAAACCCACAAAGTCTACAATAAAACAAATTTCATATTCATGATTCTTACTAAATTTACAATCTAAATGATGTATAGTTATCTAGTTTTATTGATATTAAGTTTAAAGTGTATGTTTGGCATCAGGCCTTAAATTTCTATCATACCAACTTTTATAATTTAAATAACTCAAAAACCATCATGTCTACATAAAAACAAATTTCATATTCATGATTCTTATTAGATTTAGCATCTAAATCGTATATAGTTATCTAGTTTTATTTATATTAACTTTTTAAGTAAAAGTCGGGCTTGGTGTTTTGTCGGGCCTTAAATTTCTATCGTATCTTCTTTTATATTTGAAATAACTCAAAAACCATGAAGTCTACATGAAAACAAATTTCATATTCGTGATTCTTACTAAATTTCCAACCTAAATCGTATACAGTTATCTTGTTTTATTGACATTATTGTTTTGAAGTAAAATTTGTGGGCCGGGGCCTAAAATGTCTATTGTACCTATATATATATTTGAAATAACTCAAAAACCATGAAGTCTACAAAAAAACAAATTTCATATTCTTGGTTCTTGAAAATGAAACTAAAAATTTTGAATAATACAACGTTTAATTACATTACTTTTTAAAAATGTTTTCCGTTTTCCAATAGGCAACGTTGCAGGAGGGGGGAGGGGGTCGCTTGCTTCTGAAGTACCGGACTTATTCCCGCATTTTTCGCCGCGATTGTGGTCGATGTATTTGCTAGATATTGTTTGCCGCCATTCTGAAAATCGTCCCTGTTAGAGACTCTTGTGCAGATATTGCGTTGGATCTTAAAACATTCTGGTAATATGTTTGTGATAATTCTTCATTATCCTACTGCTACTTGCTTGGCTAATTGTCTTTTTCAGAATTCTTCTTGTCAGATTTGATTATCCAATTTTTGAGAAATTAGAAAAAAAATCTAAGGGCATCGTCTGTGGGAAACGCTTTAAAAATTTTGATAAATTCGTCCTTCAGGTAAGCCATTTCTCGAAACTGTATGTTGTGATTTAAAAATGTCCATTGGGTCTGCTTTAGGTTACAGGAAAAGATGTACCTCAATACACAACACCATTCGCAGAAGCCTGCCTGTGCCATCTACTGCTTCAAAGCTTTAAAAATTCTGGCTACATAAAACCAACAAGTGTTCAGAAAGCTTCAGTTACAGGTATTCTTGCCAAAAGATATTTAATTGCACGGGCTCCGGCAAAACAGTGATCCAATTAATTAACGCTTACTAATTTTGAAACCTGGATGTCCTCATACTGACTTGATTCAAAGGGGTTGGAGTGAACTGGGTAAGTTGAAGTAAAAGTAGTTTTGAGTGGGCACGCTGGTAATTGCGACTACTTAAAGGTCCAATTGCATCTAAGGTATTCAACAAACCTTTTGTGATATTTGTTGATTAAGTCATCTAAAATTTAACGATTTTTCATGCGGGTGGCGTACTTGGAACGGTTTTGAACATTGTTATTGGCAATTTACTTAGTTTTATTGGCATTTTACTTAGTATTGAAATTAAATCAACTTTAAATGGACAACTTGATGGCCAAAAGATAAATAAACTATCGGAATGATTCATGTTTTTATTTTTTAATCAGTGAGGTCATATCGTCATTTTTTGATTTCGCGAGAGATCAACAATTAAACTACAAGAATTTTTATCAGAAAGTGTCCGCCAAACAGTATCGCCATCTATTGGTACGACATTCAGTTGAACCATTTTAGACTCGGCTAAGGACCATGTATGTTTAAAGTAATGTTTCGTTATTGTTTACTGACAAAAAATTTCATATTCATGATTCTTATTAAATTCAAAATCTAAATGATATACAGTTATCTAGTTTTTTTTAAATTATTTGAAGTAAAAGTTCTGGAACGGGCCACTGCACCAACTTTTATATTTAAATAACTCAAAAACCATCAAGTCTACATAAAAACAAATTGCATATTCATGATTCTTATTAAATTTACAATCCAAATGATGTATAGCTATCTATTTTAATTGATATTAAGTTTAAAGTAAATGTTTGGTATCGGGCCTTAAATTTCTATCATACCAACTTTTATAATTTAAATAACTCAAAAACCATCATGTCTACATAAAAACAAATTTCATATTCATGATTCTTATTAAATTTAGCATCTAAATCGTATATAGTTATCTAGTTTTATTTATATTAACTTTTTAAGTAAAAGTCGAGCTTGGTGTTTTGTCGGGCCTTAAATTTCTATCGTACCTACTTTTATATTTGAAATAACTCAAAAACCATGACGTCTACATAAAAACAAATTTCATATTCGTGATTCTTACTAAATTTCCAACCTAAATCATGTATAGTTATCTTGTTTTATTGACATTATTATTTTGAAGTAAAAGTTGTTGACCGGGGCCTAAAATGTCTATTGTACCTACCTTTATATTTAAAATAACTGAAAACCCACAAAGTCTACAATAAAACAAATTTCATATTCATGATTCTTACTAAATTTACAATCTAAATGATGTATAGTTATCTAGTTTTATTGATATTAAGTTTAAAGTGTATGTTTGGCATCAGGCCTTAAATTTCTATCATACCAACTTTTATAATTTAAATAACTCAAAAACCATCATGTCTACATAAAAACAAATTTCATATTCATGATTCTTATTAGATTTAGCATCTAAATCGTATATAGTTATCTAGTTTTATTTATATTAACTTTTTAAGTAAAAGTCGGGCTTGGTGTTTTGTCGGGCCTTAAATTTCTATCGTACCTTCTTTTATATTTGAAATAACTCAAAAACCATGAAGTCTACATGAAAACAAATTTCATATTCGTGATTCTTACTAAATTTCCAACCTAAATCGTATACAGTTATCTTGTTTTATTGACATTATTGTTTTGAAGTAAAATTTGTGGGCCGGGGCCTAAAATGTCTATTGTACCTATATATATTTGAAATAACTCAAAAACCATGAAGTCTACAAAAAAACAAATTTCATATTCTTGGTTCTTGAAAATGAAACTAAAAATTTTGAATAATACAACGTTTAATTACATTACTTTTTAAAAATGTTTTCCGTTTTCCAATAGGCAACGTTGCAGGAGGGGGGAGGGGGTCGCTTGCTTCTGAAGTACCGGACTTATTCCCGCATTTTTCGCCGCCATTGTGGTCGATGCATTTGCTAGATATTGTTTGCCGCCATTCTGAAAATCGTCCCTGTTAGAGACTCTTGTGCAGATATTGCGTTGGATCTTAAAACATTCTGGTAATATGTTTGTGATAATTCTTCATTATCCTACTGCTACTTGCTTGGCTAATTGTCTTTTTCAGAATTCTTCTTGTCAGATTTGATTATCCGATTTTTGAGAAAATAGAAAAAAAATCTAAGGGCATCGTCTGTGGGAAACGCTTTAAAAATTTTGATAAATTCGTCCTTCAGGTAAGCCATTTCTCGAAACTGTATGTTGTGATTTAAAAATATCCATTGGGTCTGCTTTAGGTTACAGGAAAAGATGTACCTCAATACACAACACCATTCGCAGAAGCCTGCCTGTGCCATCTACTACTTCAAAGCTTTAAAAATTCTGGCTACATAAAACCAACAAGTGTTCAGAAAGCTTCAGTTACAGGTATTCTTGCCAAAAGATATTTAATTGCACGGGCTCCGGCAAAACAGTGATCCAATTAATTAACGCTTACTAATTTTGAAACCTGGATGTCCTCATACTGACTTGATTCAAAGGGGTTGGAGTGAACTGGGTAAGTTGAAGTAAAAGTAGTTTTGAGTGGGCACGCTGGTAATTGCGACTACTTAAAGGTCCAATTGCATCTAAGGTATTCAACAAACCTTTTGTGATATTTGTTGATTAAGTCATCTAAAATTTAACGATTTTTCATGCGGGTGGCGTACTTGGAACGGTTTTGAACATTGTTATTGGCAATTTACTTAGTTTTATTGGCATTTTACTTAGTATTGAAATTAAATCAACTTTAAATGGACAACTTGATGGCCAAAAGATAAATAAACTATCGGAATGATTCATGTTTTTATTTTTTAATCAGTGAGGTCATATCGTCATTTTTTGATTTCGCGAGAGATCAACAATTAAACTACAAGAATTTTTATCAGAAAGTGTCCGCCAAACAGTATCGCCATCTATTGGTACGACATTCAGTTGAACCATTTTAGACTCGGCTAAGGACCATGTATGTTTAAAGTAATGTTTCGTTATTGTTTACTGACAAAAAATTTCATATTCATGATTCTTATTAAATTCAAAATCTAAATGATATACAGTTATCTAGTTTTTTTTAAATTATTTGAAGTAAAAGTTCTGGAACGGGCCACTGCACCAACTTTTATATTTAAATAACTCAAAAACCATCAAGTCTACATAAAAACAAATTGCATATTCATGATTCTTATTAAATTTACAATCCAAATGATGTATAGCTATCTATTTTAATTGATATTAAGTTTAAAGTAAATGTTTGGTATCGGGCCTTAAATTTCTATCATACCAACTTTTATAATTTAAATAACTCAAAAACCATCATGTCTACATAAAAACAAATTTCATATTCATGATTCTTATTAAATTTAGCATCTAAATCGTATATAGTTATCTAGTTTTATTTATATTAACTTTTTAAGTAAAAGTCGAGCTTGGTGTTTTGTCGGGCCTTAAATTTCTATCGTACCTACTTTTATATTTGAAATAACTCAAAAACCATGAAGTCTACATAAAAACAAATTTCATATTCGTGATTCTTACTAAATTTCCAACCTAAATCATGTATAGTTATCTTGTTTTATTGACATTATTATTTTGAAGTAAAAGTTGTTGACCGGGGCCTAAAATGTCTATTGTACCTACCTTTATATTTAAAATAACTGAAAACCCACAAAGTCTACAATAAAACAAATTTCATATTCATGATTCTTACTAAATTTACAATCTAAATGATGTATAGTTATCTAGTTTTATTGATATTAAGTTTAAAGTGTATGTTTGGCATCAGGCCTTAAATTTCTATCATACCAACTTTTATAATTTAAATAACTCAAAAACCATCATGTCTACATAAAAACAAATTTCATATTCATGATTCTTATTAGATTTAGCATCTAAATCGTATATAGTTATCTAGTTTTATTTATATTAACTTTTTAAGTAAAAGTCGGGCTTGGTGTTTTGTCGGGCCTTAAATTTCTATCGTACCTTCTTTTATATTTGAAATAACTCAAAAACCATGAAGTCTACATGAAAACAAATTTCATATTCGTGATTCTTACTAAATTTCCAACCTAAATCGTATACAGTTATCTTGTTTTATTGACATTATTGTTTTGAAGTAAAATTTGTGGGCCGGGGCCTAAAATGTCTATTGTACCTATATATATTTGAAATAACTCAAAAACCATGAAGTCTACAAAAAAACAAATTTCATATTCTTGGTTCTTGAAAATGAAACTAAAAATTTTGAATAATACAACGTTTAATTACATTACTTTTTTAAAATGTTTTCCGTTTTCCAATAGGCAACGTTGCAGGAGGGGGGAGGGGGTCGCTTGCTTCTGAAGTACCGGACTTATTCCCGCATTTTTCGCCGCCATTGTGGTCGATGCATTTGCTAGATATTGTTTGCCGCCATTCTGAAAATCGTCCCTGTTAGAGACTCTTGTGCAGATATTGCGTTGGATCTTAAAACATTCTGGTAATATGTTTGTGATAATTCTTCATTATCCTACTGCTACTTGCTTGGCTAATTGTCTTTTTCAGAATTCTTCTTGTCAGATTTGATTATCCGATTTTTGAGAAAATAGAAAAAAATCTAAGGGCATCGTCTGTGGGAAACGCTTTAAAAATTTTGATAAATTCGTCCTTCAGGTAAGCCATTTCTCGAAACTGTATGTTGTGATTTAAAAATATCCATTGGGTCTGCTTTAGGTTACAGGAAAAGATGTACCTCAATACACAACACCATTCGCAGAAGCCTGCCTGTGCCATCTACTACTTCAAAGCTTTAAAAATTCTGGCTACATAAAACCAACAAGTGTTCGGAAAGCTTCAGTTACAGGTATTCTTGCCAAAAGATATTTAATTGCACGGGCTCCGGCAAAACAGTGATCCAATTAATTAACGCTTACTAATTTTGAAACCTGGATGTCCTCATACTGACTTGATTCAAAGGGGTTGGAGTGAACTGGGTAAGTTGAAGTAAAAGTAGTTTTGAGTGGGCACGCTGGTAATTGCGACTACTTAAAGGTCCAATTGCATCTAAGGTATTCAACAAACCTTTTGTGATATTTGTTGATTAAGTCATCTAAAATTTAACGATTTTTCATGCGGGTGGCGTACTTGGAACGGTTTTGAACATTGTTATTGGCAATTTACTTAGTTTATTGGCATTTTACTTAGTATTGAAATTAAATCAACTTTAAATGGACAACTTGATGGCCAAAAGATAAATAAACTATCGGAATGATTCATGTTTTTATTTTTTAATCAGTGAGGTCATATCGTCATTTTTTGATTTCGCGAGAGATCAACAATTAAACTACAAGAATTTTTATCAGAAAGTGTCCGCCAAACAGTATCGCCATCTATTGGTACGACATTCAGTTGAACCATTTTAGACTCGGCTAAGGACCATGTATGTTTAAAGTAATGTTTCGTTATTGTTTACTGACAAAAAATTTCATATTCATGATTCTTATTAAATTCAAAATCTAAATGATATACAGTTATCTAGTTTTATTGATATTATTTGAAGTAAAAGTTCTGGAACGGGCCACTGCACCAACTTTTATATTTAAATAACTCAAAAACCATCAAGTCTACATAAAAACAAATTGCATATTCATGATTCTTATTAAATTTACAATCCAAATGATGTATAGCTATCTATTTTAATTGATATTAAGTTTAAAGTAAATGTTTGGTATCGGGCCTTAAATTTCTATCATACCAACTTTTATAATTTAAATAACTCAAAAACCATCATGTCTACATAAAAACAAATTTCATATTCATGATTCTTATTAAATTTAGCATCTAAATCGTATATAGTTATCTAGTTTTATTTATATTAACTTTTTAAGTAAAAGTCGGGCTTGGTGTTTTGTCGGGCCTTAAATTTCTATCGTACCTACTTTTATATTTGAAATAACTCAAAAACCATGAAGTCTACATAAAAACAAATTTCATATTCGTGATTCTTACTAAATTTCCAACCTAAATCATGTATAGTTATCTTGTTTTATTGACATTATTATTTTGAAGTAAAAGTTGTTGACCGGGGCCTAAAATGTCTATTGTACCTACCTTTATATTTAAAATAACTGAAAACCCACAAAGTCTACAATAAAACAAATTTCATATTCATGATTCTTACTAAATTTACAATCTAAATGATGTATAGTTATCTAGTTTTATTGATATTAAGTTTAAAGTGTATGTTTGGCATCAGGCCTTAAATTTCTATCATACCAACTTTTATAATTTAAATAACTCAAAAACCATCATGTCTACATAAAAACAAATTTCATATTCATGATTCTTATTAGATTTAGCATCTAAATCGTATATAGTTATCTAGTTTTATTTATATTAACTTTTTAAGTAAAAGTCGGGCTTGGTGTTTTGTCGGGCCTTAAATTTCTATCGTACCTTCTTTTATATTTGAAATAACTCAAAAACCATGAAGTCTACATGAAAACAAATTTCATATTCGTGATTCTTACTAAATTTCCAACCTAAATCGTATACAGTTATCTTGTTTTATTGACATTATTGTTTTGAAGTAAAATTTGTGGGCCGGGGCCTAAAATGTCTATTGTACCTATATATATTTGAAATAACTCAAAAACCATGAAGTCTACAAAAAAACAAATTTCATATTCTTGGTTCTTGAAAATGAAACTAAAAATTTTGAATAATACAACGTTTAATTACATTACTTTTTTAAAATGTTTTCCGTTTTCCAATAGGCAACGTTGCAGGAGGGGGGAGGGGGTCGCTTGCTTCTGAAGTACCGGACTTATTCCCGCATTTTTCGCCGCCATTGTGGTCGATGCATTTGCTAGATATTGTTTGCCGCCATTCTGAAAATCGTCCCTGTTAGAGACTCTTGTGCAGATATTGCGTTGGATCTTAAAACATTCTGGTAATATGTTTGTGATAATTCTTCATTATCCTACTGCTACTTGCTTGGCTAATTGTCTTTTTCAGAATTCTTCTTGTCAGATTTGATTATCCGATTTTTGAGAAAATAGAAAAAAATCTAAGGGCATCGTCTGTGGGAAACGCTTTAAAAATTTTGATAAATTCGTCCTTCAGGTAAGCCATTTCTCGAAACTGTATGTTGTGATTTAAAAATATCCATTGGGTCTGCTTTAGGTTACAGGAAAAGATGTACCTCAATACACAACACCATTCGCAGAAGCCTGCCTGTGCCATCTACTACTTCAAAGCTTTAAAAATTCTGGCTACATAAAACCAACAAGTGTTCAGAAAGCTTCAGTTACAGGTATTCTTGCCAAAAGATATTTAATTGCACGGGCTCCGGCAAAACAGTGATCCAATTAATTAACGCTTACTAATTTTGAAACCTGGATGTCCTCATACTGACTTGATTCAAAGGGGTTGGAGTGAACTGGGTAAGTTGAAGTAAAAGTAGTTTTGAGTGGGCACGCTGGTAATTGCGACTACTTAAAGGTCCAATTGCATCTAAGGTATTCAACAAACCTTTTGTGATATTTGTTGATTAAGTCATCTAAAATTTAACAATTTTTCATGCGGGTGGCGTACTTGGAACGGTTTTGAACATTGTTAGAACAAGGTGTTGCTGCTACGTCTCATGCCATGGAGCAAAAGCCAGAAGTTGTAATTGTCGCACCCACTCGTGAATTGGCCATTCTAATTCACCGCGAGCCGTGTAAATTCTCCTACAGTTCGCATTTGAAGTCTGTGATTATATATGGAGGAATTGTCACGAGCTATCAGCGGTCAAATGTTCTAGCTTGGTGTAATATTATTGTCGCGACCGCGGTGCGATTCAAGGATTTCGTCGACCTTGGAGTATTTGTCTTCTCGGGGGTCAGGTTTTAAATTTTGGACGAAGATGATCTAAATCATTTGGGGATGAAGCATACCTGATTTTGAACACCAGAAGAAGACGATTAGGAAAGTCAAGTAATACCAAAAGCGCTGCTAGCAAGGGCTAAACTATATATTGCGTAGATCAAATGGAAGATGATTGCTCAAGTACACAGTGACAGGAAACGGCTCGGTTTACCTTGAGCTATGAAAAGACCAGATTATAAGGTTGGTATACTCCGACATACGGTACTGGCATGAAGTACATCAGGAACAGTAACGTATGCAAAACAACTTAAGCTATCGAGATGGCATTCCTTTGCCAATATGTTCCGATATCTGACAGTTTTGGATCGCCAGATTGGTCTAATAAATTGGCATCACTTAATATAGTGGTGCTATCAAATACCGGGGCGTAATGGCGGTTTCGTATTGAACAGCGGCTGTAGAACTTGCCATGCCGAAATCAAGTTCTGTGCAAATCGTAACCATTTTAAACGGGACGTGAAACAGTGACATCTAGCGGGGAAAAGTAAGGTACATGGAACGCCATCTTGTGGTCAGTACTAAAGCTTGTAGTGGATTAAGTCGCATGCCATTGTGACAAAAAACCGAATGAGGATTTGCAATCACGGTGTAAACCTTTTTGTTTTACGGTTTGCAAGGAAATGACTCGGAAATGGAAGTTATGTGAATATCTATGTTCAACAACCATTTGTTAAGTACCAGTAGGTAAGGAAAATTTAATTTGCATTTTGTAATTTTTTTACCAGTTTTTTGCTGAGTGAACTAGCAGTTGTGTAAAGTTATTCAAGATAACTGCTAATGGTAGTCCCAAAATCAGAAGAATTTTGTCAGACATCTTTTCTACGTGAACTTTTAAAGGTCTTGTTATACCAAAGGACGCCCAAAGGAGAAATCAGGCTTCATTAACAATTGAAGTAGTTGACATTTACAACTCCAATGTTAACGTTTAAATGTGATTGTATTTTCTAATTGATTCTAACAACCTGGTTGCAAACATTTAGCCATTGTGTTGCAATGAATGTATTTATAATCCAGGCTTTAACACTCCTAAATGCCAAGGTACACATTTGTTTCTACGCTGAGACGTTAAAGCTGACAATGATTTGGTCAATTTTTTAATGTTTGATTTAAGTACCATTGTAGATGTATTCTCGTTAGAAGTAATTGTAATGTCCTAAATGTGATGTTATTTAGTGACAATGGTATTGTATGAAGCTTATCATTTATTTTTTATTTATTTGGATTTAGCAACCACCTTTCGATACTTAAAGGCGAGGACCGAATGGCACCTTCACTTGGACTGGATCGGACCGTTGTTTGGTCGAATGGCTAGCAGCAAAATTAAACTTTACGTAGGTTAAACTTAATTTATCTGCTCGTTTGTTGTTTGTTATTCTAAAAAACTACCCTCTTTATTCGACAGGTATTCGTTCGTGCTAATTAATCAAACTATTGCGAATATGTACGGGACGCACGAGGGTTTGTTTTATCAACTCATAAATGATGAGGTAGCGGAAAATGGCTTTAGAATAGTCAAAATTTAATGCTGATTCCGAGAAAATTGCTATTTTTTTCATCACATGGACCGTTTTGGAAATACATAGGATTGAATAACTTTGATGTGTCACGCTAGCGCTGTAGCGTACTGGCGCGCCAGTAGTTTTTAAATTCGGTATATTTCCAAAACGGTTGATGTTATGAAAAAAAATAGCCATTTTCTCGGAATCAGCATCAAATTTTGAGTATATTCTGACATTTTCAAGCAATTCCAACAATGATCAATTTTTGACGGTTTTTGAGGCAATTTTCCCACGGTCATTTTCTTTGTTTTTCTCCATTTTGTTAAGTTAAATGTCAAATCAAAGCCCATATTCGTGATCAACGTTCAATTTCGAATCGGAATAATGTATTTTAAACTAAATTAAGCAAGGATTACGAAAATTAATATCTTTCACACGTGAACCTTATTGCATTTGAAGTATTAAAAGTGGAAGTTGCTACAGACCTAACCCTAGCACCGGACGATCGCTGAAACCAAATGTAGAAAACTGAATATCATACCAATAGGTGGCTATAGTGTTTGGGAGACCGTCTGCAGTAGAAATTCCTGAAACGAAGTTGTTACTCACATTTTATTCGACGCTTAATACTGTTAAATACTATTATTTGGTGCTAACATACAATTTAACGTAAAAATGTTGAGGATATATTTTAAGTGCATTTGCCGCTATTACACTCATTCGTATCATTTTCGCAGCCGACTATGTCGGGCTTATTTTGTTTTATTTATGTGCGACTTTCATTTTTGGTTTTATATTAAAATAAAAGATGGCGCAGATGGACCTATGTTTTTTTAATGACAAGTGAATCAGCAGTGAACTGTGAAACCCGTGTCTGATTATTTGTTTTATGTGTTACATTCCCAAGAAAAGTATAATAAAATCTCATGGTATGGTTCCTATTTTCGAGTTTTCATTCTTCTGTGTACTTCAAGTGAATCACATTAAATGGATTATATCTGTGCAAAGATTAGTCAGGTGTCAGCTGCCGTAGCCACAAACTTCTGCAACTTATTACTTTACTTTCATCATGCTATTCGATTGTTCGTTGATAGGTATTCAATTTATATTTTGGCAGTCAGAATGCAATGCTTATGATTCTGCTTTTAAAATGTAGCTCATGAAACTTAAATTGCAAAGATGCTGACGGTGAAGGAAGGTCATAAACAACACAAGTCAAATGTGTTGGAACACCATAATTTCACCTTTCATACCATTCATACCAGTAGATGGCTATACTGTTTGATGGGTCGTCTGCCAGTATAAATTCATTGTTTACCACATGTAAGCTTGCAGCATTTTTGTTATGATGGCATGTAATCTAAGTTTTGTAATTTTAGGTGATGGCATTCGCGTTACGTTTAAGTCAAGACCTACTGTACAATGGGATAAATTTTTCGTAGAATAAGTATCTCCTAGAGCTATGTGTTGCAGTATCATGCTGATGGTAAAATGTGTATTCAATTTTAAATAACTTTTGAATTTCCTTCTCCGTATGTGCAGTGACGTGACAGTACAGGTTGGTGGGGTTATCTAGGGATAAACCTTTCCATTCTCCCATCCAATCTGTGAAACAGCTTTGATTGTTCGTTATAACTACACCAACATTCCCTACGTAACCCAACAATACAAAACTTACCATTGTAAACCCGAAAGACAACCAGCCATCTCCTTGTTTTAATTTGGTTTTTGCATAGTATCTTGCTGTGCGAGAGAAAACTAAAAAGTTGTGTCTTAAATTGAATTCGCCGTACATTTTGAAATGTGTTGCAACGTTGCTTGAGTTTTGCGAACCGCCATCAGTCGCCATTTGCTAGTTCATTGTCGTGTGTGAAACTTGTGGTGTGCATCTGACGGGCGAAATTTTGGAAACATCAGGCAGAATTGGTAAAGTAATACTTGAGTGAATGTTTCGTCAAGAAAACATTGTTAACCAAAGACATTGATTCTAATTCTAACAAAAAGATTGTTCCACAAGAAACTTTAATTTGAGAATACCTAATGATATTTGAAACTCCTTTTCAAATTACAAAATGAATGGCACATTATTAAGAAAAAAATTAAAAAACTATAAGAAGTAATACTTTTCATGCTGAGTCATTGTTTGTTTCTTTCTAAATTTTAGGGAATATCACAAGTTGTGAACAAGACATTGTGGTGTCTTTGCCATCATTCTCTCATCTCGATGCCAGATGGCCATTAAGAAGGATCATAAATGTGTGGTAATATCATTCTTCCATATTCCACTATTGCATTATTCTTTTCCATTAGTTTCATCTCATACCATGAATGCAAGAAGAGTTTATCTGCTTGCGATCATGGACGGTAACTCGTGTCCTTAAAAGTAAGCACGACAGGCACATGGAGATATTGGTTATTGCTTCCTTCCTTCTTTTTAAAAAAGGCATCAAGTCAAACTGCTCAACCCTGCAGTCAGGCTTTGTGCTTTTTTAAAATTAGAATTTATGAAATAAACAAAGCTTGTCATTTCAATCATGTCAGGATTGTGGAGACAAACATTGTGGTTCATTTCCTTGGTTAGGCAAGGCGTTCAATAATCCTTGGTGTTACAACAATTTTTAAAATCATTTTTAATAAAAAAATTTTCATTCACGACATTTGCAGATCCTGAGCACTGAGAAAAGATTGTTGCTGATATAGAGTTTTGTAAAGATGGATCCCACAGTCCACGACAGAAAGAAGTAGGACAGAAAATTCCATCTTCATCGAAAAGGGGAGGTTTGCATTTTAAGGTTAGGTTAGAAACAAAACAACAATAAAACTGTTTGCTGTTACCACCTTTTATACATTGTTATCACAAATAGGAGCAGTACATATTGGCAGCCATGTAGCTATGTAGTTGCTTTGAAGAATTTTTTCCCTTGTCTGGTGATTGGTTGGTAATGTTGCCCATTCTATTGTTAACTTTTTTCTCTAGGTTAATGTTATAAAACATTTATTTTAGGACTTTGAATACCTCCTATCCTTATAGCCATGGAACACGTGACATTGACTCCATTTACACTTGAGGAAGCAATAACGAACATATTTGCAACAAGTATTATTTGTGACCATAAAACCAAAAATTGTTTATTTTTTAAAGCACCTATATTTAAAAGACATCTAGCGGAGGAATTGCTTGTTACTGAGTACTCTACTGAACTGTCAATTTGTTCGTTGTCAGGGGGCTACATCGAGTTGGTTGCCTCGCGAATTGGAAATGTTTTGCCGAATTCCAGGATATCGCCAAGTGTGCCATATTGTCACAATCGTTTTTCTCCTTAGGATATTACCAATGTGCAGTTGAATTCTAAAGGGTAAAAGCACAAGTTCTTGGTGAAAACTTGTTGTGCAACATACCACGCCATTAATAGCTTATTGAAAAGTTATACTTTGTTTCCAGGTTTTGTTTGATATGCTATATTTAAAGAACTGATGTTGGCACCAGCTTGATGGAAAAAAGTCATTTCCAACGTGGTAGGAGATTTATTTAGAATTGCATTAACTTTCTAATTAAACACGAGAACTTTTGTAGGGTGCAGGAAACTTGGATTTATTTGGTGATAGAGTTGGATGGTTTTTCTGAGGTTGCAGTTTGAAACAACCTTTCAAAGCCTAAATTCATCTTCGTAGAAAGGGACTTGTAAGTAAACACGAAGCATTTGTTGCTAACTGTATCTAACCTACATAATTTTCTGTTCCATAGTTAATGTTTTTTTTTTTTTTTAATAAAGGTGAAAAGTAACACTGGCTCTGTAAATGTTCTTGGTTTGGGGCAAGACATAGAATAAACTGTGATTATTGGATGGAAGACATGGAATTTCTACACTTAATTCATGTTCCCCAAACGGTATTTAAAATTCAAAAATTGAAGTGCATATCTGGGCTCCCTTCCTTTCCGTAGCCCCGTTTCCCCTTGACTCATAATAAGCCCGTAGGGGGTCATGCCCCTACTGTACGGTATATATAAAAATAACATATACCGAGGTTTGGAGGGCTCTGGCCGGAAAGGGGACGTGGGGGTCCGCTTAGTCCGATGATGTGTTCACGGAGGGCGACGTGGCTACCCACAAATCCGAACTAAAGGTTAATCGCTCCAGTAAAAATGTTCCAAATCTTCGGCTCTTCTTCCGGCTTCTCTTAGCCAATCACCGGGTAATCTCCCCGGTGGGTCAACAAGGCAGTGTCTCCCCCTGCCTGGGTTGACGGCAACTTTTGAAAGGGCTATTGTGCCTTTTTAAAGTTGCAAAAATATTTCTAATGTGCAGAGAATTGTCAATAAATTTCTTTTTATAAAATATTTTTTGCAAAATTTGATTCTTTCAATGTTTGTTTTCGCTGTGTTCACACATTATATTTATCAAGTTTTGTAAATTTAGATTGCACATTTGATCTTTATTGTATTTGCCACATTTGATGGTAAGCATTGATTTCATTAATTATTCGATTACATATTATTCGTATCATGGGATTCGAACCTCAGACCTTCTACATATCATTCAAGTGCTCTACCACTGAGCTACTGAACTGTACATGAAATAATACAATTTTTAAAGCGTATCTACCTTTGCAGTATAAAGAAGGATATTTAGGAAGAAAATTTGTTGTTTGTAACACTGTAATTGGCGTAATAGTAAAGCGTTGGACTGGTATGCTGAAGGTTAAGGGTTCGATCCCCGTTACAGTTGATAGATATACTTCTAAATAAAAACTCAATTGACGTAAATATATATATCTTTTATTGTCCCTCCATCCACCCTCAAATCCACCACTAATATTTCCATTTAAAAATACAAAACAAGACATACATACATAAATTACTAACTAACAGGTTGGCTGCCACGCCACTAAATCTACATTAACTACGTCGCTATCGGAAGGATAGCGACCAAGGGGGACTTGCCCGCTGACAAGTCCGGGCTGACATGATGATGGAGACCGTTTTGGGAACGCACACCCCTGGTCTCCACCACACATCGGGAAAAGGGAGTCCCTATGGTGCGTTGCCTACAGCGCCTTACGGCGAATCTTGGGCAGTGGCAACTGCTCCTCCTCATGACATATAGGCCATGAGGCAGAACAGCGCGGCCCGTCCCTATAAAGCTAAAAAAAAAAGGGGAGAAAAAGGGCGTGGCAGCCAACGTGTTAATTAGTACTACACAATTACACAATCAAAAAATACAACGATACCACAAAGACCAGGCGATGACGTGGCGACCACGAGGCGACGGATGAGGCGAAGACGGGCCGACGGGCGAGGTGAAGGCGGGGTGACGAGCGAGGCGAACACGGGGTGACGGGCGGGGCGAACACGGGCGAGGCGAAGACGGGCGAAGGCGAAGACGGGCGAGGCGAAGGCGAAGACGGGCGAGGCGAAGGCGAAGACGGGCGAGGCGAAGGCGAAGACGGGCGAGGCGAAGGCGAAGACGGGCGAGGCGAAGGCGAAGACGGGCGAGGCGAAGGCGAAGACGGGCGAGGCGAAGGCGAAGACGGGCGAGGCGAAGGCGAAGACGGGCGAGGCGAAGGCGAAGACGGGCGAGGCGAAGGCGAAGACGGGCGAGGCGAAGGCGAAGACGGGCGAGGCGAAGGCGAAGACGGGCGAGGCGAAGGCGAAGACGGGCGAGGCGAAGGCGAAGGCGAAGACGGGCGAAAACTGTAGGAAAGAAATGTGTTGGCTAGAAAGTAGCAATGAAAAGGCGGCCTGCTGAAATAGTGGTTGTTAACCATTGACACATAGAGAAGCAGGCTGCTTTTTACCAGATTAAGACTTACAGGAAAGATGAGTGGTCCAAGAGCATAACAATGTCATGATGCATTGCAATCCATAGTTTTGTTTCATTAGTGACCATCCTTCAGGGCCAGCATTCTTTGCACTTTTAATTCCATAGGCTAAAAAAAGGCAAAGCCACATTAATTTCATACTGACTGTCGAAACATAAGTATAATACCTCACTCCTCAACACAAAACCTTGCCGTTTGAACGCCTCAGTAGATATGATGAGAAGACGAAGGAAATGGTGATGGTTGAGGGTTTGCAAAACCACTTATGCTGTGTTTCTCAGACGGGACAGGACACAACGAATGGACAAAGAGTAGCAGAATGAAATTATGATGTTCCAATACATTTGACTTGTGTTGTTTATGACCTTCTTTCACCGTCAGCATCTTTTGCAGTTTAAGTTTCAGGAGCTGCGTCTTAAAAACAGAATCATATACATCATATCATTCTGACTGCCAAAATATAAATTTTATACCTATCAACGAACAATTGAGTAGCACGATGAATGCAAAATAATAAATTGCAGAAGTTTGTGGCTATGGCAGCTGACAACCTGACTAATTTTTGCACAGAAATAATCCATTTAATATGATTCACTTCAAAAGTACACAGAAGAATGAAAACTCAAAAATACGAATCATACCATTAGATTTTATTATACTTTTCTTCGGAATGTAACACATAAAACAAACAAATCAGACACCGGTTTCCCAGTTCACTGTTGATTCACTTGTCATAAAAAAACATACGTCCATTAGCGCCATCTTTTATCTTAATATACAACCAAAAATGAAAGTCGCACATAAAATATGGATAATTTTTTTAAGAGAACTCGTCAATTCTATTTTTAGAGCGTTTAGTGCTAAGCGGCATGGAATCGTGAGGCGGAAAAGCACACAGGGTAAAGGGATAGACGACACTGGAGAACAAACTGGTGGCCATATTATATAGCAAAAAAAGAAGTATTATCAACTATATTGTCAGATTAAACGTCTCAGCGTAGAAACAACTGTGTACCTTGGCATTTTCTGAGTGTTGTAGACTGGATTATAAATACATTCATTGCAACGCAATAGCTAAAAGTTTGCAACCAGGCTGTTAGAATCATTGAGTCTGAATAAAGGAAAATACAATCAAATATAAACATTAACAATTTAGTTGTAAATGTCAACTACTTGAATCCTTAAACTAGCCCAATTTCTCCGTTGGACGCCCTTTGGTATAACAAGGCCTTTTAAGGTTCACGTAGTAAAGAAGTCAGACAAAATTCTTCTGATTTTGGCACTACCATTTGCAGTTATCTTGAAAAACTGCAAGTTCACTAAGCAAAACCTGGCAAAAAATTACAAAATACAAGTTAAGTTTTCCTTACCTAATGGTTGTTTAACATAAGACAGCAACATAATTTCCATTTCCGAATCATTTCCTTGCAAACCGTGAAAAAAGGTTTATACCGTGATTTAAAATCCTTATTTTGTTTTTCTGTCACAATGTCATATGACTTAATTCACTACAAGCTGTGGTACCGACCACTACATGGCGTTCCATTTACCTCACTTTTCCCCGCTAGATGTCACTATTTGGCGCCCCCGTTTAAACTGGTTACGATTTGCACAGAATTTGATCTCGGCATAGCAATTTCTATAGCCGCTGTTCAATAAGAAACCGCCACACGCCCTGGTATTTGATAGCGCCAACATATTTAGTAGATGCCAATTTATTAGAGCAATCTGGCGGTCCAAAAATGTCAGATACCGGAACATACTGGCGATTTAGTAAGGAATGCCATCTCGGAAACTTAAAGCGAGTAGCTCAAGTTGATTTGCATACGCTACTGTTCCTTATGCACTTCATGCCAGTACCGTACGTCGGAGTATACCAATCTTACAATCTTATCTTTGTCATAGCTCAAGGTAAACCGAGCCGTTTCCTGTCACTGCGTACTTGAGCAATCATCTTTCATTCGATCTAAGCAATATATCGTTCTGCTCTTGCTAGCAGCGCTTTTGGTATTACTTGAGTTTCCTGATCATCTTCTTCTGGTGTTGTTCAAAATCAGGTGTGCTTAATGCCCAAATGATTTAGATCAGCTTCGTCCAAAATTAAAAACCTGACTCCCGAGAAGACAAATACTCCACAGTCGACAAAATCCTTAAATCGCACCGCGGTCGCGACAACAATATTACACCCAGCTTGAAGATTTGATCGCTGATAGCTCGTGACAGTTCATCCATATATAATCACAGACTTTAAAAGCGAACTGTAGGAGAATTTACACGCCTCGCGGTGAATTAGGATGGCCAATTCACGAGTGGGTGCGACAATTACAACTTCTGGCTTTTGCTCCATGGCATGAGACGCAGCAGCAACACCTTGTTCTAAAAATGTTCAAAACCGTTCCAAGCACCCCACCTGCATGAAAAAATATTAAATTTTAGATGACTTAATCAACGAATATCACGAAGGGTTTGTTGAGTATCTTAGATGCAATTGGACCGTTCAGTAGTCGTAATTACCGGCGTGCCCACGCAAATTACTTTTACTTCAACTTCGAAAGGAGTCGGTACGAAGCATCAAGGTTTCAAAATTACACAGCGTTAATTAATTGGATTACCGTTTTGACAGAGCCTGTGACAGCACAAGCAATTAAATCTCTTTTGGCAAGAATACCTGCAACTGAAGCTTTCTGAACATGTGTTGGTTTTATGTAGCCAGAATTTTTAATGTTTTGAAGTAGTAGCTGGCGCAGGACGGCTTCTTCGAATGGTGTTATGTATTGAGGTACTTCTTTTCCTGTAACCTAAAGCAAACCCAATATATATTTTTAAATCATAAAATACAGTTTCGAGAAATGGTTTACCTGAAGGATGAATTTTTCCAAATTGTTAAAGCGTTCCCCATAGACGATGCCCTTAAACAGTTCCTTTTCATCGTATGTCACAGCTTCCGGAATGTATTGCTCATGTTGTTTCCAACTTTCTGTCAATTCACTGAATAGATTCGGGCAGCCTTTCGAGGTGTGGCCAGCTTCATGACACTAGTGGTAAAACCATATTAAAGTAATCACACTATGAATACAAGAAAACACTTACCTTGTGACCCTAGACAGAAAAACAGTAGATCAATTAAGCCAATCTAAAAATATGCCTTTTCTTTTATTAGTGATGAAGATGGAATTTTCTGTCCTATTTGTTTCTGTCATGGACTGTGGGGTCCACCAGTACAAAACTCTACATCAGCAACAATCTTTTCTCAGTGCTCACAAGCTGCAATTCTCGTGAATGAAAAAATTTTAATTAAAAATAATTTGAAAAACAGTTGTAACGCCAAGCATTATTAAACAACTTGCCTACCTAAGGAAACCGCTGGAACCACAATCCTGAAATGATTGAAATTACAAGCTCTGTTTATTTCATTAATTCTAATTTTTTAAAAAGTACAAAGCCTGACTGCATGGTTGAGCAGTTTGGCTTGATGCCTTTTTTAAAAAGCAAGAAGGTTGCCATTATCACAATGTGCCTGTCGTGCTTACTTTAAGGACACAAGTTACCGTCAATGATATCAAGCAGATAAGCTTTTCTTGCGTTCATGGTATGAGATGAAACTAACGGCAAAGAATAATGCAATAGTGGAAGAATGATATTACCATACATTTACAATCCTTCTTAATGGCCATCTGGCATGGAGATGAGAGAACGAGGACCAAGGCACCACGATGTCTTGTTCACAACTTGTGATATTCTCTAAAATTTAGAAAAAAAAACAATGACTCAGCGTGAAAAGAATTACTTCTTATAGTTTCTTCTTCATAACATACCATTCATTTTGTAATTTAAAAAGGAGTTTCAAATATTAGGTATTCTCAGACTAAAGCTTCTGGTGCTGGTGAATTTCATCAATGTTTTCTTGGCGAAACATTCACTCAAGTATTACTTTACCATTGCTGCCTCATGTGTCCAATATTTCGCCTGTCAGATGCACGACACCAATATCATACACGACAAAGAACTAGCAAATGGCGACTGATGCCGGTTCAGAAAACTCAAGCAGGGTTGCCACACATTTCAAAATGGACGGCGCATTCAACTTAGGAATAGGGCTCGGCCCCGATCGTCTTTGATCGGGGCAAACCGCGGTTTTTCATTAAAAAATGGTCAAACCGTCGGAATAATTATCTGACTGCAATCCAAATAAATAGGCCAAAAATGTCCTCTGTAGAACGGGTACACCAATGCATCAATCGTGAGACGTTAAAAAGCGAAAAGAGTAAAAGACCAAAGAAACTCCCAAACTGGAATAGTGTTGTTAGTCCTTGTTTGCGGGCCTATTTCATTAATATCCAAATAGACTTGGCCGTCAGACTGCGCGGGGGTTATGGGTTACCTATATTAGTTCAATATTTGTTGTACTATGGTAGAAGACGCAAAATATTCACATTCGTACAGTCTTACCTCCACAAATGTACCACAACTATAACACCGTCGTCGATCGATTCGCCTATCAGGTAAGTTGAATTTATACTAACTAGCTTCATTGCCTTCTTTAATTGTAGAAACTAAGAGGATATCAACTTCGATTAAATTAGTTCTAAATCTATGTTAGCCAACTAAATCTTAATTAAATAGAACAGTTACCAATAGTATTCCATTTCTTTAGCAAACAACCATTTTCCAGTCCATGGGTGAGTAGGTGCTGAAGTGTTTACCCTGGCTGCCTTTCAAACTGCATCAAATGAGGAATTGAAAATTGTTAAGTACCACTGATTATTTAAAACATTTATAGTACTATACTGTATCTTCACTGTGTCTGCTAGGTTTTATTCTTGCTGGTATTCATCCGAACATCATGTACATTATTTCACGTTACTAACATGCTACTCCTGAATGTAAATAGAAATTATTAAGCATTGACAATCTTATCAATACAGTTGAAATATGTATATGTGATTATTGTTTTTGCAAAACATTATTAAAAAGTAGTCTCTGCACAAATAAATCTGCTTGATATTTCATCGTCTTCTGACTTTGAATAATTTTCTGATTGTATGGTAAATCTAAATAATCTGATCACTAAAATACCTTGGCTTACATGGCTTCGACAATGTGTTTATAAATCTGGTCAGTCTGTATTAAAACAATACTGCTACCATAATAAAACTCCTCAATCAATTACCTAGATAAACTATAAACAAAACATACAAATACCCAGAAATAATTTATGAATAATGTCTTTGTCCACAAACGGTCAGATGTCCTGTAATGACAATTCCAATATTTCCTGTTCCAGCTACATTCAGCAGCTAAAAAGACCTTTTGTATGACATACTTCATTTTTCTCTGACAAGAGATGGAAATAAACAGCATTTCTCAGACAGCCCAATGAACGGAAATTACTTGTAGGAATCTACCGGTTAAGTTACATGTTAATCCTAACCTATGTTATGGTACCAGATATTGTTTTTCTCACCTCTTGACTACAAATTTTGCGCCAGAATGAAGAAAGCCTTTTTCTTTCTTGTCAGTTATGCGCCAGAAAATACCTCATGCTTTGTTGTCATGCTTTTCCCAATAAGCCGTAAAGCAAAACGAAAGCAGTAGCCAGCACTAAAGACCAGATTGGCTGTGATCCGGGGCTCACCACTCTCCCCCATGCCTGTAACAGGCCATTCACGGGATGACTGACATTTCCTACTGGTCTCTTAGTGAAGAGTAGAGCTTAGATTTGATCAGTGCTAATCTCAGTGGACTGGATGGGAAAATGCAAAAGGTTTGTCCCTAGATAACCCCACCAACCAGTACTATCACATCACTGCCAATACAGAGAAGGAAATTAAAAAGTTATTTAAAATTGAATAGATATTTTACCATTAGAATGACACTGCAACACATAGCTCTAGGAGATTCCACAAAAAAATTTATCCTATTGTAGAGTAGATCTTGACTTAAACGTAACACGAATGCCATCACCTAAAATTACAAAACTTAGATTACATGCCAGCATAACAAAAATGCTGCAAGCTTACATTTGGTAAACCTTGAATTTATACCGCAGAGGACCCACCAAACAGTGTAGCCATCTATTGGTAAGGAATCAAGTTTGACTTCACTCAAAAGCTCTCGGTATTCAAGAAGTTAGGCTTAAAAATAAGCCCGATAAAATAAGCCCGACAAAATAAGCTCAACAAAATAAGCCCGACAAAATAAGCTCAACAAAATAATCCCGACTTTTCTCAACCTAATGTTGACGCGGCAGCACGATGAACAATGAATTTATACTGACAGACGACCTATCAAACAGTATAGCCATCTACTGGTAAGGTATCCAGTTCTATTTCATTCAACGGCTCCCGATGTTCAAGAAATTAGGGCTTGAAAATAAGCCCGACAAAATATATAAGCCCGCCACCATGGGGAATGTATTGCTTCTTCTTATGTAAAACACTGCAACAAGTGTGGCTAATGAAAATAACATATGGAAATACATAGGATTGAATAACTTTGATGTGTCACGCTAGCGCTGAACATGAACCGTTTTGGAATAATACATAGGATTGAATAACTCTGATGTGTCACGCTAGCGCTGTAGTGTACTGGCGCGCCAGTAGTTTTTAAATTCGGTGTATTTCCAAAACAGTTGATGTTATGAAAAAAATAGCAATTTTTTCGGAATCAGCATCAAATTTTGAGTATATTCTGACATTTTCAAGCAATTCCAACGATGGTTAATTTTTTACGGTTTTCGAGGCAATTTTCCCACGGTCATTTTCTTCGTTTTTCTCCATTTTGTTAAGTTAAATGTCAAAACAAAGCCGATATTCGTGAGCAGCGTTCAATTTCGAATCAGAATAATGTATTTTAAACTGAATTAAGCAAGGATTACGAAAAATAATATCTTTTACACGTGAACCTTATTGCATTTGAAGTATTAAAAGTGGAAGTTGCTATAGACCTTACCCTAGCACCGGACGATCGCTGAAACCCAATGTAGAAAACTGCACATCGTACCAATAGGTGGCTATAGTGTTTGGGAGACCGTCTGTAGTAGAAATTCCTGAAACGAAGTTGTTACTCACATTTTATTCGACGCTTAATACTGTTAAATACTATTATTTGGTGCTAACATACAATTTAACGTAAAAATGTTGGGGATATATTTTAGGGCATTTTTCCGCTATTACAGTCATTCGTATCATTTTCGCAGCCGACTATGTCTGGCTTATTTTGCTATTACCCAAACAAATAGTGAACTATAGAATGAGTTGTTTATCTTTAAAAGCAAGTGAAATGAAGTTTCGGAAGAGATTGGAGAAGAGCAAAGGTTACTTACTGATCTGATGTTGATGTTTTGATAGCTTTTCACCCACTTTCCTAGAAATGTTGGTAAGCACAAGTTGAACGGAATGTGAATGCTGTACTAATAGGTGGCGATACTGTTTGGCGGACACTTTCTGATAAAAATTCTATAAGTTAAATTGTTAATTTCTCGCGAAATTAAAATATAGCAATATCATTCCGATAGTTTATTTATCTTTTGACTATCATGTTGTCCATTTAAAGATGATTTAATTTCAATCCTAAGTAAAATGGTAGTCAGTTTATTGGCATGCATGCATTAAGGTGTTAATACCAAACGAAAATCTACCGGATTGCTTGGGCAATAATAGCAAATGCTGCGTGGATTGAAGGTGGAAAAGACAGGGTAATAAGCAAATTTAGCTATATATATTTAGGTGTTAAATAAATTAACTAACGCCTTTTCATACAAATTAATGAAAAACATCCAACCTCAATATGTTTAACTTACCAACATTTGTTAATTTTCAACACAACCTGCATATACGCTGCTATTATTATAATTAATTATACTTTTACCTGCACATATTGTACGGTTTTTTCGATTAAATTTCACGATACTTACACACATTTACCTATTGCATGAAACAAACATGTAGTAGATGGGTCAGGATAAATGATGTTAACGTTCATTATCCTTAAATCTTCCCCAACTCACCTTTAGCCTACAAAAGTCAGGAACTTTACTAAGTTGACCCAACTTCCTATTCAAACCTTACCCCCATGCAAGTTAGGAGTGATTAGCACAACCTACCCCAATCTACCGAACCAATTAATTTCATATTTACATCATACTACCCTCCACCACCCCCTCAACCCTCATCTCTGTGTAATTTTTTCTAGAACTTAAAAGCTAATAACTCCACACATTTACCAACAAAAGCAAATATTAAAACAGATAAGTAACATAAAGCAAAATCGCTGAGAAACGTGCTCAACCATCCTGTTGCGACAACACAATCCGGAATTTGAAGCGTAGATGCATATTGCAACATTCGGAAGTTGCGCGGCTGTACTCTTTCGTCGCCTTATTCACGTCCACTCTTTCCACTCATTACATCCATTTCGCAATTCCCTAAATCACGATCGATCACCAACAGCTAGAAAAATTCGTTTTACAAAAAAAAAAAGTTATTTAATTTACTAAACATCGCTCCATTTATACATATTCAGATTACATACCCCTTCAGTTCTTTTTTTTTTTTTCATCGCCGAACTGCGAATAGATTAAATACATTGACCTGCAAATGTATTATCCAACGTCACTGTTTCAGGAATCAGGTCCTAGAAATGGTGCTTAGTTCTCGTCATTGACATTTATCAAAATGTTTATCTGTTAACCCTTCCATATTTTTTAAAAAGCCATGTCGACTTTTATTGCCTATTTAGAACAAGTCAAGCAGAACATTATTGGAATGTTTGTTTCGATGAACTTCAAATTGTTACCCTTTGGTTAAGTGGTTCAAATTATCTACGTAAACTAGTTGTTAGAGATTTCATGTGATACAGGTTAGGTGACCTGGACTTGCTACACTGTTCATCTCCGTACTGAGGAAACTGTAGCATTCTGCATTTCTTTTCCTATGATAATTTCGTAAAGTAAGTAAAAATTTTCTCAACAATTGAAAGATTTCTGAAGCTGACAAAATAAAGTTCTTATACAATTTGACAGTTGTATGAGATCAAATACTCAAGATGAGTGGTTAGCAGCCAGTCGTACAGCTCACCAGTTTCTGTAGATTTGCAGTAACAATCATCACACTTTCCTTACAAAAAAAACTATATTAATCGTCAACCAAGTAATTTAAATTAAATCATTTTACCTGTTAACATTAGATCACTTCTCATGTGTTTCCAACAGAAAGATAACAGCATAAAAAATTAGGGGAAAATAAATTTGTCATGGAAGATTTCTTTCTTCGACTGGCAACGGGTCAAGTACCTGTGGTATTCGTGATTTTAGTTTTATGTGCCATATATTATAGTGCTGGCCACTTGTACTGGTACACAAGTTCTGCATAAGCAAATGGACCGCTTTGGAGGAACAAGAAATTTCTCAATACATCCTTGTTTATGAAGAAAACATCTAGTTAAACTAAATGAAAACAAAAGGTTGTTAGTAATTAATAGCGAAGCAATTGGGGAAAAACACCCATAAAGAGGAAACGAATAACCCCTAAATAAGACGGAAAGCATCAGAAATTTAAGAGTAATATAAAAACAATTAAATATGGATTACTTTCAGTTTAAGTGCAAATCCTTTGATGTTTGGTCCAACTCTTTCTCTGGCAGACTGCATCACAATAGTAAACGGCATAGATTTGTCATTCTACTCACGTCTTCCCTCATTCTTCAGTAACAGTTTATTACACGTGTCCGAAACAGGGCGAATAGCAAGTAGATAGAAAGGTGTTGTCCGTCTGGTTATCCCTTTAATAGATTTTTTTAAAAATAGAATTACAAACAAGATATATTTCTTGAACACTGGTACTTGACAACTTCTTGGCGGTCATTTTATTTCTTTTCTGATGATGCTTCACACGTGAAGTTCCTCTCGTCGAAATAACAAATGCTCGTCTGAATGCATATCGAGAAAATGAAATAAAAAAAAAATTAATAGCGAACAGTTACAAATTTAACTTACCACTAAAAACAAAAATCAATGACAACAATCTCATGCAGTCATTAAAATTAATAGAACCTGAAAATAAAAAATTAACCATCAAGAGTTTATCATGGATGGTGGCTTTTACGCTGCAACTGCCATTCTGTGAAGAGGTCAATTTCAACACTTCCTTGTGAAACACTGCGAACATAACAATAGCAATAAAAAAAACACGTGTGCACACCTTCGAAGTTGGTGCTCTACTAAGCTGGCAAGATGAAAATACACATAGGATTTTCTACTTCTCCAAATTGCCAAGGTTATTCTATGGAAGACGTCATTGCTAGAACTCCAGGCAAATTGAGGGGGATAGGATAGGAATCCATTGTTCAACACCAATAATGGCCTTTATATTTTTCACTCCCACACTCTAAAGCTCTATTCCGAGAAGACGTGGCATGTAAAACAGTAGCCAGAAGTGCTAAAATTCAACGTACGAAAAAAAAAAAAAAAAAAAAAAAACGAAAAATTATCTTACCCTTCCCTTTCAAACTGACTTATGAATTTGAAACAGACCTGTGCTTCCGAAGTAATGTTATGCTAAGCCAAATTAATCTGAGCACTGAAAAACAATGATAGCTGATAACTGCTGCGACAATGTGTTTGTAATTCTGGTCAGCCCGTAATAAAACATAATACTAGTATAATAATACCACTAAATATAGAAATGAATATATAGAATATCAACAAAGCTAGGCATAGCATGCCAAATGTCCTGACACTACAATTCCAATATTTCATGTCCCAGCTACATTCAGCGGCTAAAAAGACTATTTATAATAAAAATGGAACGGGATTGTATAAAAGAATGACTCTCCTGCCCTACAACCACCATTCTTTACACATCCCTACAACTATCTAAAAACAAAAACAAAATCAAAACATAACATGGGATAAAAACAAATAAAAACATTAACATAACAAAATAGTTACCTATATAGTTCCTTCACCGTCATCGCTCACTCCAAAAATTGTCTCCACTTCTACATTCGATCAAATCCTATCGTAAGACAGGACATCCATATTGACATGTAGAAAACTATAGATTTACTAAACATGTTGATGTTCATTGCTTCTAGTTAAGAATTTGAAACAAACCTGTGCTTTAATTTTTTTTTCTTCACAATTTTTCTTCTCTTGGCTTTTGTTTTCAGGATTCTTATTCAACGGTAGACAATTGCTTTCGAATGCTGCAATGAAATTATTACAATTAAGATTTTCTTGGGCTCCCAAGTATTTCCGTGGTTTGAAACACCATGTTCATTGCTACTCTTAGGTTTCATCACTGCTGGTATTCATCATGTAGCCATGTACTTCAAGTCACATTAATAACCTGCTACTTCTGAATGTAAATAGAAACTATTAAGCATCGAAAATCTTATCAATACAGTTGTAATATGTATGTGTAATTCTTGTACCTGCATAACACTATTAACAAGTATTCCCTGCACATGTGAATCTACTTGAAATTTCAACTGTTCTGACTTTGAATAACTATTAAATGTTATGCTAAGCCACATTGTCCTGATCACTGAAAGACAAGCAAAGTAAGAGACCTATGGATTACAAAGCTTCGACAAGGGTAGCTAAACATTAGTACAATTATTTTCAATTTAGTAGGATAACATTATTCATAATTGATATATTAAGTACTTTACCATAAACAGGTTAGAAATTTGTTTTACACACCTGTTATAAATAGAATAACAAATAATGAAGTATAACAATAAAAAAAATATAACAATTACCACAACTCCTTTTGTTTGAAATTGAAAGACTGTTCATCTGCTAGTAATTGAAGTGTAAGTTTGTCTATAGGGACCTATAGCTAACAATGCTTCGACAAAGGTAGATAAAAATTAGTACAATTGTTTTCAATTTGTTGGGATAACATGAATTCATAGCTATATATAACATACTTTACTACAAACAGCCTAGAAAATGGTTCTCAACCTGTTAAAAAATAGTAATTTTTATTGTAAAAATTATCACCTTTTCCCAAAAATAATTCCAAAGTAATTACTCATCATTAGAATATTATTACAATTTCGTATTATTACTATTATTATTTCACTTACCAATTCTTGAAATTGATGATAGTTTTCAATCAATGTGTTTGTGATTCTGGTCAGCCTGTAGTAAAACACGATACTCCTTCCACAGTAGAACCCCTTCTCAGTGAGATATTCTGCATACGACCAGCATTAGCTACTCCAATACCAGCCATATAGTGTCATGTCACTTGAGTAATCTAGATAAGTGATAGTTTATACAGAAATGTATACAAAACATACAATTACCACGACTACTTCTTGTTTGGAATTGAAAGGCTGTTCAACTGCTGGTTTTAAAGTCACAGTGTCGGTGACAAAGTTATTATCCCAGAAATAATCTACAGATGAAAACTAGACACAATGTTTGTGTCCACACAGAGGGATGTTTAATCATCCAACCAGCCAGATGTCCTGATGCTAAAATTCCAACATGTTCTGTTCCAGCTACATTCAGCGGCTAAAATGACAAAAATTGAAGCAATAAAAATGGAATGGTATAGTATAAATGAATGGCTCTCATGATCTGCAACCACCATTCTTTACACATCAATACAGCTACCTAAAACCAAATAAAAATCTCACTTGAAAATGACATAGGAAAGTTTCAACGAAACACAAAACAAAGGGTTACCGACATAGTTTCTATACAATGATGAGGCATAAAAGAGATGAAGTGATACGTGTGTTTCAGCTATACGCCTCGGCTTCAACAGGAGTAACACTAAACAGGGCGTCCTTTGGCTCGCCAATCTTTCAGTTGCAATGCCAGAAATTCCTGGACAAAATCTCACCCACCCTCCTGTGATACGAGTACATGTTAACTGTGTTAAAAATGAGTTCGAAATGTATGTTAGGAAAAACTAATTCTAATGTAATAAAACTGTTACCCATTGCATATTAATTGTTAGGTTTGCCTATCTTTTTTTTTGTGAGTAACTGACGAAACATTTACTCCAAGTGGCTCCCAAACTACAACAGAAAAACTGGAATAAATTATATTCCACTAAATAAAAAGCTAAATTAAATTATAACTAAATTTATAAAACATACAATAGTACCATACCAAATGTTAGCTGTGTGAAAAGTAATCACCATTGAGAATGTTTTTCACATTACTCTGGTACTTACTGGTATAGTATGACATTGCATCTGTTTGCTGTATTTGTTTAGTCTTGTTGCATTTTTGTGAGGATGTTGCACGAAACTAACTGAACTTCAACGAAGAATTATTTGATTATTTGCACATGCCTCAGGAAATTTTAATTATGGAACACTCACTGTTTCTTCACCCAGCTTAAGAAAAATAGATTCATGGGGCGAACACCACCAGTCTAATAGGTGCTAGATCTCATGTGTTGAAGCCCCATACACACATCCGACAAACCCTAAAGAATAAAAATGTTTGGTGACTAAAGCCCAAATGAGGAAAACCTACATAAATACTTATAATTTGATTTGAGAATATTTGTTCAATTATATATATTCATGCTAAATGAGTTGCCAGCTTACTATGTTGTTGTTTGTATCGTTCATTGTCCATCCAGGAACAGCAGTAAACCAAAACAAAAATTCTGAAAAAAGAACATAAGTTAAAGATTGTATTTTATACCACTATGCCAAACAACTTAATAAAGGGGAAATAAAACTTATGATTACAATATTGCTCAAAAGCATTTTCTAGAACTTCAGATATTTCAGATACGTAACTGCACACCTTCGCTGCCGGACTTCGTCTGAAGTTTAGCATAGCAGAAAAAATTGGCGGGAACTACTAGTGAGGCTGCGTTGCCTAACCGTTATTCATCTAATGGTTTTAACATGGTGAACAACAAATTTCATTTTCGTGAATCTTGTTAAATATTGAATCAAAATAATGTATAATAACCAATATTTATTAATATAAATTTTTTTGGTAAAAGTCGGGCTTGTTGTTTTATCGGGCCTTAAATTTCTAGCGTACCTACTTTTACATTTGAAAAAACTCAAAAACCACGAAGTCTACATTAAAACAAATTTTCATATTCGTGATTCTTGTTAAATTTAGCATCTAAATCATACATAGTTTTCTAGTTTTATTGGTATTAATTTTTTTGGTAAAAGTCGGGCTTGTTGTTTTGTCGGGCCTTAGATTTCTAGCGTACCAACTTTTACATTTGAAATAACTCAAAAACCATGAAGTCTACATAAAAACAAATTTCATATTCGAGATTCTTGTTAAATTTAGCGTTTAAATCATATATATTTATCGAGTTTTATTTATATTAATTTTTTTGGTAAAAGTCGGGCTTGTTGTTTTGTTGGGCCTTAAATTTCTAGCGTACCTACTTCTATATTTAAAATATCTCAAAAACCATGAAGTCTACATAAAAAAAAATTTCATGTTCGTGATTCTTGTTAAATTTAGCATCTAAATCATATATAGTTTTCTAGTTTTATTGATATTAATTTTTTTGGTAAAAGTCGGGCTTGTTGTTTTGTCGGGCCTTAAATTTCTAGCGTACCTTCTTTTATATTTGAAAAAACCCAAAAACCATGAAGTCTACATAAAAACAAATTTCATATTCGTGATTCTTGTTAAATTTAACATCTAAATCGTATATAGTTTTCTAGTTTTACTGATATTAATTTTTTTGGTAAAAGTCGGGCGTGTTGTTTTGTCGGCCTTAAATTTCTAGCGTACCTACTTTTACATTTGAACGATTATTCCTTGCAAAAAAATAAAATAAAGGGTACTACTACTCTAAGCGCTTAAAAATAGGAGTTTATTTGGCGTTTCGTACAAATGGCGTACCATAGGTTTAGTTAAAATGGAACGATTCTGGATTTACAATAAAGCTTCTACCATGAGGTAATTTCATATATTTATTTACTAATTTCTTTAAAGATTTAGAGAGAAAGCTTACAAAGACATGCAATGGACTTTACATGAAATGCAATCCAAATTAAACACAATGATGTGACGAAAAGAAAATTGCCTGGAAGTGCAAGTTTAGTAAATCTGCCAAAGCTCAAATGCCAGAAAATTTAAGATGCAAGTATTTGAAAATCTTGTTAATTACTTCTTAGATAGCAATAGATTTTATATTTTAAACCAGTGGCTGTGACTACTGCAGGGAATGGTACCATCAAGATTCACAAGGTATTTCATTCGACAACAGTTAGACATTACTAAAGATCAGAAAGTAACCTTTCGTCACTGGTTTAGCATCTCCATACTATTTTTGATAAAACTTGAAAGTATGACTGAAGAATACTTTCTAACTAATGATCTAAAAGGTATAGTAAGTATTTCAGAATTAAGAGTAATTACCTCTGAAAACTTTATTAGTTCCATTTCCTTATAGTCGTATATTCTGCCTGAAAAATAAAATCAACCTACCTTTTTAATGGTTTTCATCCTAGATCGGTAATAATTAAACAGTCATCTTTTTGAACTTCTAGGGAGGAAGTAAAATGTGGGCAGTAACAGTTTCAGGAGTGATGACAGAACTTTCCTGGCTTTTCATCCTAGCAAGCCTGCTAACAAAGGTGAGTTGTATTTTTGTGGTAGGTATAACAGAATTATGCAAAGATTAGTTATTAGGCATATAATACCAGCAGGTGTTGACTGATTGCTATACATAAACACGCAGGAATGTTCTGTCCTGTTAAACTTCGTCAATAGTTATTAAACACTGTAAAATTGATTTAAGCTGTTAGATTAATAAAAGTAAATAAACCAGACAAGTTTTAAGGTTTCTTACCACAGACATGCAACAGAAAGAACAAAAGCAATAAACCATTCCTAACTGGATAATCTATCAGCATATCTTCTAACATCCTTTACTAACTATCTTACGAAAAATGAAATTATTTTGTTTTGCCAACCCACAATTTTTCTAGCTTATTGGTTCATGTTCATCTTTTTTCTTACCATTTGTTCAAATCCATGTCTCACCCTCCAACATTCCAATCTCATGTTCATTCAACAACTTTGTTATTCTGTTGTATCTGTAAAAAAAAAAAAAAAAAAAACAATATTGCATTACATTTCCAAATATAATTGTTAATAAATCTGGTTACTAATACCTTATTAAGTGTTAAGTCTCAAACCCATTACATGAAGCTGAATTTAAAGTGTCACACAATCTACTTTCCATGGTAAAATCAGGTTTCCAGTATGTTAATATGCCTCACTATCGTTCTCAAGCCAAACCTACATGACAGAATTTCATAAAATGACACTAATTTAGTTATTAAACATCTCCTACCATTACGCTGGTTCCGTTTTTTTTTTGTGTTCCATCGTGGAATTCGTGAATACTTGAAGAAAATAAGATTCATGGGGCCAACACTACCAGTCTAATAGCTCCTATGCCTAAATATTTGAAACCACTTCCACCCATATCTAACAAACCCTAAAGAAGAAAAAATGTTTGTTGACTAAAACCCCAATGAAGAAAACCTACACGAATACTTGTATTGAAGCGAACAAATATTCCCAACTAAATGATACCTTCATGCCAAATGAGTTTGACCATGAGCTGCCAACTTAATATGTTGTTGATTCAATCTTTCGTTGTCCATCCAGCAACAGTAGTAAACTGAAGCAAAAAAACCTGAATGAAAAAACATAAAATAATGATTGTTTTTATAATACCACTATGCCGAACAACTTACTAGAGGGAAAATAAATGTTACGATTAAAACATTGCTCAAGGGCATTGTCTGGAACTTGAAAAGTTTTTATTTTTATGTTACTTATGTACTGTACCTGATAGTACTTCCCTTTGAAGTGCACTTTTATCATTCAGTACTTTCTAATGGTTGAATTTCATCCACGGCAAACAGCTTTATAACTAAAACGGCTGAACACAACTAATACCATGAGATATACAACTGCAATCTGTAAACCATGCTGCACAGACCACGAGAGTTACACGATATAACCTACAAAAAGAACGTACTGGCATTTAACACATATCACTTAAACCAATTAACCTGTGAAACAGTTTGTAGTACCTCTTGTGAATTGATGATGGATGCAAATCTTTGAAATGCCACCTGTCAGCAAACTGTAATGAAGCAAAAATTTTAAATAGCCTAATAGCTGTCCATTCAAATAAAGATTGAATTTCCAGCAAAGAAACAAAGAATTAATAAATAGCAAACCAAACTATTCATGATGTCCATAATTGGTTAGCCCACAGCACGTTCATACAACATTCAGAGTTAGACTATGATGGGCATAAAAACTAAATTTTCTGCTACAAAACACTTTTTGATGGATGACTTCAGATTTTAAATTCAGCAACGGCTTTTCTAGAAAAGCTACTTTGGCTTTACAAGTTTGTCGAGTATACTAAAGTTGTACAACATTGGTATTTAATGATATTCTTGAACTGGTTTGAAATGCCAAAGAAGTTTACCTTAAGCTTACTCGACATGAACAGTTGGCACTTGTTTTGCAACGCCATATCGTAGAACCTCCACAATTATTTTTAATATCAAATGCACGCGCTCTACCGGAAATACGGAGAATCGTTTGTGCAATGGCGTCAATTCCAGTTCACATGCCATATAACTCATTGACCTGTAAATTGACAAAATGTAGCAGCAATTAGCTTGATACAATTTGTGACCACAAACATCAAAGACTACCACTAGCAAGGTCCTGTTCCTTTAATAGTCTTTTATTCAGCCACCGATACTTGTTTTCTCAATGGATTCAGTCCATGATTGATTGCTTCTTCATTGATAATGAATTTGATTGGTTGAAGCCCTCTACAGGTGTTTGTTACTATTTTCTGGAATTTTACATGGAAGTTTTTCAACAATCACTAGTACAAATTTTATTTTATTAATAGGTGAAATGACTTTAATAAAGCGTCAATTGTTTTACCATGTTTATCTCTCTTTTCCTTTGTGGTCACAAGTGTTTTCACAGTTGGGAGTTATTTGGCCGATATGGGTGCTGTCAGTAGATTTCCACTTACACATAACTGGTCAGTATTCCATGGTATACAAGATATCCCAGGAATTTCAAGAATGTCACATTAATGTTTACCAAAAATTCTTGATACTTATTATATTTAATTAATACCGGTTCTGACCTTACATCTTTTCTGCATGTAATGGAGAATTTTTTGGGACAGTTCTACCTTTTGTCGTTCTGTCCATTCACACTCAAACTGTTAGAAACGTTGGTAGTCTATGATTACTCCCCTTTGATCTAGTCTGAAAACGAAAGTAGTTATATTACCAATATATGTTCATACTATAACTTTGCTGCAGACTAGTAATCAAAGTTTACATGGCCACTGACAGCTGCCACTGGGAGCAGATGACCCATTTGCCACTTCATCTGCCGGACATTGATCATCTGACATCTCCACCTTCACACCTGCTACTGTTTCTTAAATATAACAATTTCTCCCCCATTAATTTGTCGTCAAGGGTGGCTATTGTGTTAAGTTTTTAGTATCCAATAAACAAATAACAGTTTTTACCTTTTGGGAAGACTGTAAACTGTACACAAACGTAAGAACGTAGGGCTTCTACCAGTTTACGGCACAGGTGATTAGCTTATAATGACGAAATGCGGAAAGGCACTAAAAAGCGGGAAACCTTTTGCGGAAAAGACACTAAAATGGCTGGGGGAATTTGGGAGAAAGGACACTAAAATGGGGGAAATTTCTGCGGAAGAAACACAAAAATGCGGGAAATTTTGCGGAAAAACACTAAATTGCGTAAAAATTTACGGAAAGGCACTAAAATGCGGGATTTCATTTGCGGAAGAAACTCTAAATTGCGGGAAAAATTTGCGGAAAGGGCACTAAAATGCGGGATTTCATTTGCGGGAAAAATTTGCGGAAAGGGCACTAAAATGTGGGATTTCGTTTGCGAAAGAAAAACTAAAATGCGGGAAAAATTTGCGGAAAGGGCACTAAAATGCGGGATTTTGTTTGCGGAAGAGACACTAAAATGCGGGAAAAATTTGCGGAAAGGCACTAAAATGCGGGATTTCATTTGCGGAAGAGACACTCATTTGCGGAAGAGACACTAAAATGCGGGAAAAATCTGCGGAAAGCGCACTTAAACGCGGGATTTTATTTGCGGAAAGGGCACTAAAATGCGGGATTTTATTTGCGGGAGAGACACTAAAATGCGGGATTTCATTTGCGGAAGAGACACTAAAATGCGGGAATACATTTGCGGGAAAAGTACTAAAATGCGGGAAATTTTTGCGGAAGAGACACTAAAAAGTGGGAAAACATTTGCGGAAAGGCACTAAAATGGTTAGGTTAGGTTAGGTTAGGTTAGGTTAGGTTAGGTTAGGTTAGGTTAGGTTGGTTAGGTTAGGTTAGGTTAGGTTAGGTTGTTAGGTTAGGTTAGGTTAGGTTAGGTTAGGTTAGGTTAGGTTAGTTAGGTTAGGTTAGGTTAGGTTAGGTTAGGTTAGGTTAGGTTAGGTTAGGTTAGGTTAGGTTAGGTTAGGTTAGGTTAGGTTAGGTTAGGTTAGGTTAGGTTAGGTTAGGTTAGGTTAGGTTAGGTTAGGTTAGGTTAGGTTAGGTTAGGTTAGGTTAGGTTAGGTTAGGTTAGGTTAGGTTAGGTTAGGTTAGGTTAGGTTAGGTTAGGTTAGGTTAGGTTAGGTTAGGTTAGGTTAGGTTAGGTTAGGTTAGGTTAGGTTAGGTTAGGTTAGGTTAGGTTAGGTTAGGTTAGGTTAGGTTAGGTTAGGTTAGGTTAGGTTAGGTTAGGTTAGGTTAGGTTAGGTTAGGTTAGGTTAGGTTAGGTTAGGTTAGGTTAGGTTAGGTTAGGTTAGGTTAGGTTAGGTTAGGTTAGGTTAGGTTAGGTTAGGTTAGGTTAGGTTAGGTTAGGTTAGGTTAGGTTAGGTTAGGTTAGGTTAGGTTAGGTTAGGTTAGGTTAGGTTAGGTTAGGTTAGGTTAGGTTAGGTTAGGTTAGGTTAGGGTAGGTTAGGTTAGGTTAGGTTAGGTTAGGTTAGGTTAGGTTAGGTTAGGTTAGGTTAGGTTAGGTTAGGTTAGGTTAGGTTAGGTTAGGTTAGGTTAGGTTAGGTTAGGTTAGGTTAGGTTAGGTTAGGTTAGGTTAGGTTAGGTTAGGTTAGGTTAGGTTAGGTTAGGTTAGGTTAGGTTAGGTTAGGTTAGGTTAGGTTAGGTTAGGTTAGGTTAGGTTAGGTTAGGTTAGGTTAGGTTAGGTTAGGTTAGGTTAGGTTAGGTTAGGTTAGGTTAGGTTAGGTTAGGTTAGGTTAGGTTAGGTTAGGTTAGGTTAGGTTAGGTTAGGTTAGGTTAGGTTAGGTTAGGTTAGGTTAGGTTAGGTTAGGTTAGGTTAGGTTAGGTTAGGTTAGGTTAGGTTAGGTTAGGTTAGGTTAGGTTAGGTTAGGTTAGGTTAGGTTAGGTTAGGTTAGGTTAGGTTAGGTTAGGTTAGGTTAGGTTAGGTTAGGTTAGGTTAGGTTAGGTTAGGTTAGGTTAGGTTAGGTTAGGTTAGGTTAGGTTAGGTTAGGTTAGGTTAGGTTAGGTTAGGTTAGGTTAGGTTAGGTTAGGTTAGGTTAGGTTAGGTTAGGTTAGGTTAGGTTAGGTTAGGTTAGGTTAGGTTAGGTTAGGTTAGGTTAGGTTAGGTTAGGTTAGGTTAGGTTAGGTTAGGTTAGGTTAGGTTAGGTTAGGTTAGGTTAGGTTAGGTTAGGTTAGGTTAGGTTAGGTTAGGTTAGGTTAGGTTAGGTTAGGTTAGGTTAGGTTAGGTTAGGTTAGGTTAGGTTAGGTTAGGTTAGGTTAGGTTAGGTTAGGTTAGGTTAGGTTAGGTTAGGTTAGGTTAGGTTAGGTTAGGTTAGGTTAGGTTAGGTTAGGTTAGGTTAGGTTAGGTTAGGTTAGGTTAGGTTAGGTTAGGTTAGGTTAGGTTAGGTTAGGTTAGGTTAGGTTAGGTTAGGTTAGGTTAGGTTAGGTTAGGTTAGGTTAGGTTAGGTTAGGTTAGGTTAGGTTAGGTTAGGTTAGGTTAGGTTAGGTTAGGTTAGGTTAGGTTAGGTTAGGTTAGGTTAGGTTAGGTTAGGTTAGGTTAGGTTAGGTTAGGTTAGGTTAGGTTAGGTTAGGTTAGGTTAGGTTAGGTTAGGTTAGGTTAGGTTAGGTTAGGTTAGGTTAGGTTAGGTTAGGTTAGGTTAGGTTAGGTTAGGTTAGGTTAGGTTAGGTTAGGTTAGGTTAGGTTAGGTTAGGTTAGGTTAGGTTAGGTTAGGTTAGGTTAGGTTAGGTTAGGTTAGGTTAGGTTAGGTTAGGTTAGGTTAGGTTAGGTTAGGTTAGGTTAGGTTAGGTTAGGTTAGGTTAGGTTAGGTTAGGTTAGGTTAGGTTAGGTTAGGTTAGGTTAGGTTAGGTTAGGTTAGGTTAGGTTAGGTTAGGTTAGGTTAGGTTAGGTTAGGTTAGGTTAGGTTAGGTTAGGTTAGGTTAGGTTAGGTTAGGTTAGGTTAGGTTAGGTTAGGTTAGGTTAGGTTAGGTTAGGTTAGGTTAGGTTAGGTTAGGTTAGGTTAGGTTAGGTTAGGTTAGGTTAGGTTAGGTTAGGTTAGGTTAGGTTAGGTTAGGTTAGGTTAGGTTAGGTTAGGTTAGGTTAGGTTAGGTTAGGTTAGGTTAGGTTAGGTTAGGTTAGGTTAGGTTAGGTTAGGTTAGGTTAGGTTAGGTTAGGTTAGGTTAGGTTAGGTTAGGTTAGGTTAGGTTAGGTTAGGTTAGGTTAGGTTAGGTTAGGTTAGGTTAGGTTAGGTTAGGTTAGGTTAGGTTAGGTTAGGTTAGGTTAGGTTAGGTTAGGTTAGGTTAGGTTAGGTTAGGTTAGGTTAGGTTAGGTTAGGGTAGGTTAGGTTAGGTTAGGTTAGGTTAGGTTAGGTTAGGTTAGGTTAGGTTAGGTTAGGTTAGGTTAGGTTAGGTTAGGTTAGGTTAGGTTAGGTTAGGTTAGGTTAGGTTAGGTTAGGTTAGGTTAGGTTAGGTTAGGTTAGGTTAGGTTAGGTTAGGTTAGGTTAGGTTAGGTTAGGTTAGGTTAGGTTAGGTTAGGTTAGGTTAGGTTAGGTTAGGTTAGGTTAGGTTAGGTTAGGTTAGGTTAGGTTAGGTTAGGTTAGGTTAGGTTAGGTTAGGTTAGGTTAGGTTAGGTTAGGTTAGGTTAGGTTAGGTTAGGTTAGGTTAGGTTAGGTTAGGTTAGGTTAGGTTAGGTTAGGTTAGGTTAGGTTAGGTTAGGTTAGGTTAGGTTAGGTTAGGTTAGGTTAGGTTAGGTTAGGTTAGGTTAGGTTAGGTTAGGTTAGGTTAGGTTAGGTTAGGTTAGGTTAGGTTAGGTTAGGTTAGGTTAGGTTAGGTTAGGTTAGGTTAGGTTAGGTTAGGTTAGGTTAGGTTAGGTTAGGTTAGGTTAGGTTAGGTTAGGTTAGGGTAGGTTAGGTTAGGTTAGGTTAGGTTAGGTTAGGTTAGGTTAGGTTAGGTTAGGTTAGGTTAGGTTAGGTTAGGTTAGGTTAGGTTAGGTTAGGTTAGGTTAGGTTAGGTTAGGTTAGGTTAGGTTAGGTTAGGTTAGGTTAGGTTAGGTTAGGTTAGGTTAGGTTAGGTTAGGTTAGGTTAGGTTAGGTTAGGTTAGGTTAGGTTAGGTTAGGTTAGGTTAGGTTAGGTTAGGTTAGGTTAGGTTAGGTTAGGTTAGGTTAGGTTAGGTTAGGTTAGGTTAGGTTAGGTTAGGTTAGGTTAGGTTAGGTTAGGTTAGGTTAGGTTAGGTTAGGTTAGGTTAGGTTAGGTTAGGTTAGGTTAGGTTAGGTTAGGTTAGGTTAGGTTAGGTTAGGTTAGGTTAGGTTAGGTTAGGTTAGGTTAGGTTAGGTTAGGTTAGGTTAGGTTAGGTTAGGTTAGGTTAGGTTAGGTTAGGTTAGGTTAGGTTAGGTTAGGTTAGGTTAGGTTAGGTTAGGTTAGGTTAGGTTAGGTTAGGTTAGGTTAGGTTAGGTTAGGTTAGGTTAGGTTAGGTTAGGTTAGGTTAGGTTAGGTTAGGTTAGGTTAGGTTAGGTTAGGTTAGGTTAGGTTAGGTTAGGTTAGGTTAGGTTAGGTTAGGTTAGGTTAGGTTAGGTTAGGTTAGGTTAGGTTAGGTTAGGTTAGGTTAGGTTAGGTTAGGTTAGGTTAGGTTAGGTTAGGTTAGGTTAGGTTAGGTTAGGTTAGGTTAGGTTAGGTTAGGTTAGGTTAGGTTAGGTTAGGTTAGGTTAGGTTAGGTTAGGTTAGGTTAGGTTAGGTTAGGTTAGGTTAGGTTAGGTTAGGTTAGGTTAGGTTAGGTTAGGTTAGGTTAGGTTAGGTTAGGTTAGGTTAGGTTAGGTTAGGTTAGGTTAGGTTAGGTTAGGTTAGGTTAGGTTAGGTTAGGTTAGGTTAGGTTAGGTTAGGTTAGGTTAGGTTAGGTTAGGTTAGGTTAGGTTAGGTTAGGTTAGGTTAGGTTAGGTTAGGTTAGGTTAGGTTAGGTTAGGTTAGGTTAGGTTAGGTTAGGTTAGGTTAGGTTAGGTTAGGTTAGGTTAGGTTAGGTTAGGTTAGGTTAGGTTAGGTTAGGTTAGGTTAGGTTAGGTTAGGTTAGGTTAGGTTAGGTTAGGTTAGGTTAGGTTAGGTTAGGTTAGGTTAGGTTAGGTTAGGTTAGGTTAGGTTAGGTTAGGTTAGGTTAGGTTAGGTTAGGTTAGGTTAGGTTAGGTTAGGTTAGGTTAGGTTAGGTTAGGTTAGGTTAGGTTAGGTTAGGTTAGGTTAGGTTAGGTTAGGTTAGGTTAGGTTAGGTTAGGTTAGGTTAGGTTAGGTTAGGTTAGGTTAGGTTAGGTTAGGTTAGGTTAGGTTAGGTTAGGTTAGGTTAGGTTAGGTTAGGTTAGGTTAGGTTAGGTTAGGTTAGGTTAGGTTAGGTTAGGTTAGGTTAGGTTAGGTTAGGTTAGGTTAGGTTAGGTTAGGTTAGGTTAGGTTAGGTTAGGTTAGGTTAGGTTAGGTTAGGTTAGGTTAGGTTAGGTTAGGTTAGGTTAGGTTAGGTTAGGTTAGGTTAGGTTAGGTTAGGTTAGGTTAGGTTAGGTTAGGTTAGGTTAGGTTAGGTTAGGTTAGGTTAGGTTAGGTTAGGTTAGGTTAGGTTAGGTTAGGTTAGGTTAGGTTAGGTTAGGTTAGGTTAGGTTAGGTTAGGTTAGGTTAGGTTAGGTTAGGTTAGGTTAGGTTAGGTTAGGTTAGGTTAGGTTAGGTTAGGTTAGGTTAGGTTAGGTTAGGTTAGGTTAGGTTAGGTTAGGTTAGGTTAGGTTAGGTTAGGTTAGGTTAGGTTAGGTTAGGTTAGGTTAGGTTAGGTTAGGTTAGGTTAGGTTAGGTTAGGTTAGGTTAGGTTAGGTTAGGTTAGGTTAGGTTAGGTTAGGTTAGGTTAGGTTAGGTTAGGTTAGGGTAGGTTAGGTTAGGTTAGGTTAGGTTAGGTTAGGTTAGGTTAGGTTAGGTTAGGTTAGGGTAGGTTAGGTTAGGTTAGGTTAGGTTAGGTTAGGTTAGGTTAGGTTAGGTTAGGTTAGGTTAGGTTAGGTTAGGTTAGGTTAGGTTAGGTTAGGTTAGGTTAGGTTAGGTTAGGTTAGGTTAGGTTAGGTTAGGTTAGGTTAGGTTAGGTTAGGTTAGGTTAGGTTAGGTTAGGTTAGGTTAGGTTAGGTTAGGTTAGGTTAGGTTAGGTTAGGTTAGGTTAGGTTAGGTTAGGTTAGGTTAGGTTAGGTTAGGTTAGGTTAGGTTAGGTTAGGTTAGGTTAGGTTAGGTTAGGTTAGGTTAGGTTAGGTTAGGTTAGGTTAGGTTAGGTTAGGTTAGGTTAGGTTAGGTTAGGTTAGGTTAGGTTAGGTTAGGTTAGGTTAGGTTAGGTTAGGTTAGGGTAGGTTAGGTTAGGTTAGGTTAGGTTAGGTTAGGTTAGGTTAGGTTAGGTTAGGTTAGGTTAGGTTAGGTTAGGTTAGGTTAGGTTAGGTTAGGTTAGGTTAGGTTAGGTTAGGTTAGGTTAGGTTAGGTTAGGTTAGGTTAGGTTAGGTTAGGTTAGGTTAGGTTAGGTTAGGTTAGGTTAGGTTAGGTTAGGTTAGGTTAGGTTAGGTTAGGTTAGGTTAGGTTAGGTTAGGTTAGGTTAGGTTAGGTTAGGTTAGGTTAGGTTAGGTTAGGTTAGGTTAGGTTAGGTTAGGTTAGGTTAGGTTAGGTTAGGTTAGGTTAGGTTAGGTTAGGTTAGGTTAGGTTAGGTTAGGTTAGGTTAGGTTAGGTTAGGTTAGGTTAGGTTAGGTTAGGTTAGGTTAGGTTAGGTTAGGTTAGGTTAGGTTAGGTTAGGTTAGGTTAGGTTAGGTTAGGTTAGGGTAGGTTAGGTTAGGTTAGGTTAGGTTAGGTTAGGTTAGGTTAGGTTAGGTTAGGTTAGGTTAGGTTAGGTTAGGTTAGGTTAGGTTAGGTTAGGTTAGGTTAGGTTAGGTTAGGTTAGGTTAGGTTAGGTTAGGTTAGGTTAGGTTAGGTTAGGTTAGGTTAGGTTAGGTTAGGTTAGGTTAGGTTAGGTTAGGTTAGGTTAGGTTAGGTTAGGTTAGGTTAGGTTAGGTTAGGTTAGGTTAGGTTAGGTTAGGTTAGGTTAGGTTAGGTTAGGTTAGGTTAGGTTAGGTTAGGTTAGGTTAGGTTAGGTTAGGTTAGGTTAGGTTAGGTTAGGTTAGGTTAGGTTAGGTTAGGTTAGGTTAGGTTAGGTTAGGTTAGGTTAGGTTAGGTTAGGTTAGGTTAGGTTAGGTTAGGTTAGGTTAGGTTAGGTTAGGTTAGGTTAGGTTAGGTTAGGTTAGGTTAGGTTAGGTTAGGTTAGGTTAGGTTAGGTTAGGTTAGGTTAGGTTAGGTTAGGTTAGGTTAGGTTAGGTTAGGTTAGGTTAGGTTAGGTTAGGTTAGGTTAGGTTAGGTTAGGTTAGGTTAGGTTAGGTTAGGTTAGGTTAGGTTAGGTTAGGTTAGGTTAGGTTAGGTTAGGTTAGGTTAGGTTAGGTTAGGTTAGGTTAGGTTAGGTTAGGTTAGGTTAGGTTAGGTTAGGTTAGGTTAGGTTAGGTTAGGTTAGGTTAGGTTAGGTTAGGTTAGGTTAGGTTAGGTTAGGTTAGGTTAGGTTAGGTTAGGTTAGGTTAGGTTAGGTTAGGTTAGGTTAGGTTAGGTTAGGTTAGGTTAGGTTAGGTTAGGTTAGGTTAGGTTAGGTTAGGTTAGGTTAGGTTAGGTTAGGTTAGGTTAGGTTAGGTTAGGTTAGGTTAGGTTAGGTTAGGTTAGGTTAGGTTAGGTTAGGTTAGGTTAGGTTAGGTTAGGTTAGGTTAGGTTAGGTTAGGTTAGGTTAGGTTAGGTTAGGTTAGGTTAGGTTAGGTTAGGTTAGGTTAGGTTAGGTTAGGTTAGGTTAGGTTAGGTTAGGTTAGGTTAGGTTAGGTTAGGTTAGGTTAGGTTAGGTTAGGTTAGGTTAGGTTAGGTTAGGTTAGGTTAGGTTAGGTTAGGTTAGGTTAGGTTAGGTTAGGTTAGGTTAGGTTAGGTTAGGTTAGGTTAGGTTAGGTTAGGTTAGGTTAGGTTAGGTTAGGTTAGGTTAGGTTAGGTTAGGTTAGGTTAGGTTAGGTTAGGTTAGGTTAGGTTAGGTTAGGTTAGGTTAGGTTAGGTTAGGTTAGGTTAGGTTAGGTTAGGTTAGGTTAGGTTAGGTTAGGTTAGGTTAGGTTAGGTTAGGTTAGGTTAGGTTAGGTTAGGTTAGGTTAGGTTAGGTTAGGTTAGGTTAGGTTAGGTTAGGTTAGGTTAGGTTAGGTTAGGTTAGGTTAGGTTAGGTTAGGTTAGGTTAGGTTAGGTTAGGTTAGGTTAGGTTAGGTTAGGTTAGGTTAGGTTAGGTTAGGTTAGGTTAGGTTAGGTTAGGTTAGGTTAGGGTAGGTTAGGTTAGGTTAGGTTAGGTTAGGTTAGGTTAGGTTAGGTTAGGTTAGGTTAGGTTAGGTTAGGTTAGGTTAGGTTAGGTTAGGTTAGGTTAGGTTAGGTTAGGTTAGGTTAGGTTAGGTTAGGTTAGGTTAGGTTAGGTTAGGTTAGGTTAGGTTAGGTTAGGTTAGGTTAGGTTAGGTTAGGTTAGGTTAGGTTAGGTTAGGTTAGGTTAGGTTAGGTTAGGTTAGGTTAGGTTAGGTTAGGTTAGGTTAGGTTAGGTTAGGTTAGGTTAGGTTAGGTTAGGTTAGGTTAGGTTAGGTTAGGTTAGGTTAGGTTAGGTTAGGTTAGGTTAGGTTAGGTTAGGTTAGGTTAGGTTAGGTTAGGTTAGGTTAGGTTAGGTTAGGTTAGGTTAGGTTAGGTTAGGTTAGGTTAGGTTAGGTTAGGTTAGGTTAGGTTAGGTTAGGTTAGGTTAGGTTAGGTTAGGTTAGGTTAGGTTAGGTTAGGTTAGGTTAGGTTAGGTTAGGTTAGGTTAGGTTAGGTTAGGTTAGGTTAGGTTAGGTTAGGTTAGGTTAGGTTAGGTTAGGTTAGGTTAGGTTAGGTTAGGTTAGGTTAGGTTAGGTTAGGTTAGGTTAGGTTAGGTTAGGTTAGGTTAGGTTAGGTTAGGTTAGGTTAGGTTAGGTTAGGTTAGGTTAGGTTAGGTTAGGTTAGGTTAGGTTAGGTTAGGTTAGGTTAGGTTAGGTTAGGTTAGGTTAGGTTAGGTTAGGTTAGGTTAGGTTAGGTTAGGTTAGGTTAGGTTAGGTTAGGTTAGGTTAGGTTAGGTTAGGTTAGGTTAGGTTAGGTTAGGTTAGGTTAGGTTAGGTTAGGTTAGGTTAGGTTAGGTTAGGTTAGGTTAGGTTAGGTTAGGTTAGGTTAGGTTAGGTTAGGTTAGGTTAGGTTAGGTTAGGTTAGGTTAGGTTAGGTTAGGTTAGGTTAGGTTAGGTTAGGTTAGGTTAGGTTAGGTTAGGTTAGGTTAGGTTAGGTTAGGTTAGGTTAGGTTAGGTTAGGTTAGGTTAGGTTAGGTTAG